>NC_063359.1:1978843-2053327 GCF_021869965.1 Rhincodon typus
AGGGGGAAAGGCGGGGAGGGGAGGGAGAAGGGGTGAGGTGGGGAGGGGGAGGAGGCGGTGGTGGTGGTTTGGAGAGAATTTGAGAGACCGATAGACCTGTTTTAATTGGGAGTGGGGAGGGTCCTATTGGTGTTCACAAGTACTATCCCAAAATATTGGGGAACACGGGGTTAAGTACGAGGGAGGAACTGAAAGAAATCAATACTCCAGGAGACAAATGGCGTAAGCGAAATGGATGGCATTAATGGCTGATTAAACCCCTAGGTCATGATAATCTGTATCCTAGAGTACTTAAACAAGTAGCCCTAGCAATAGTGGATGCATTGGTGGTCATCCTTCAAGGTTGGATGGTAGCTAATATGAAAAAACATTTTCGTAAACAGAAATTGCTGAAGAAACTCAGCAGGTCTGGCAGTATCTATGGAGAGAAATCAGAGTTAACGTTTCAGGCCAAGTGACCTTTCCTCAGAACTGACGACATTTTTAGGGCTTGAGCACCTTCCCATTACTTTCGCTCACCCCCACACACCCAGGCCTTGTTGTCACATGGCCTGCTATTATACACAACTTATTGTTAGCCACCAGTAGTCCCCATTAGCAGCTTTTGATTCTCCTCGGCTGACCATCATCTGTCCAACCTTCTTTTCCTTTTTGGACTCTGTCTCCACCTATCATTTACTCCTTACCCCTCCCTCACCCTATCTTCTGCATTAAAACTAACTTTTTCTTGAGCTACCATCAGTTCCAAAGTTGAAAGTGCGTGCCAGTTTACATGGACTTTCAGAAAGCTTTTGATAAGGTCCCATATGAGAGGTAGCATATAAAATTAAAATGTATGAGATGGGGAGAGTGTATTAACACAAGTTTGTTTTCTGATGTATGCACTAAGATTATTTCAAATAATTTCTTATATAATGCATGAGAGTTTAGTTTATTCCTTTGTGCATAATCTTTTATGTCATTGTGTTGAACTTTAAGTCAACCTGTTATGAATATGTTCAATCACTGACCAATACAATAAATGATTTGCAACAATGAAACTTATGGTCCATTCACTTCACTTAAGGACCTGACTCGTCCAGTATTACAATCAGCTGGGATCATAATCTCTTTTAGTTTCTTGCCCTGCCATTTTTTTTTTCTGAGGTGCAGTCCATGATGAGCTTCCTCTCCTCTGGTTCATTTTCTGTAAACTGTGAAGGAGTGATCTGAGATTGTTTGCTTGGTGCCTTAAACTCCCAGGTCCCATTGAACTCTTCAACTATTGGACTAATTGCATTAATATGATTCTGATTCAAGTTACATTATGTTAGTCTTAGCTCAGTCTAGAGAGGGTAAGAGAAAAGAGCTGGAAAACCTGTCATGGCAGCATCACTGGAGAGAAGTGGAAGTTAATGTTTCAGGGTGACCACCTTTCATTAGGACTAAAGTGAAATAGAAATGTAAAAGTTTTAAGGTGGGGAGGGAGTAGGAAAAACAACAAAGCAGCTCCATGGTAGTGTGGAGGCCAGAGAGGTTAAATAACAGATGATTTTCAGAATGCAGCAACCAAAAGGAATGGTAATGGATGTAGTCAAGAAACAAAAGTTGTGTCCAAATGTGATCTGAATTGCTCCGTAAAAACATTCAAATGCAGCATAAAGAGATAAAGAAAAGTGATGAAGGCAAACTTGACAAAATAAAAAATGAGATGGACTTAAATGTTATGGCGTAAAGTTGTTCAGCCCAGTAGGCTCAATTAGTTGCATTCTTGACTGATGTGATTACTGAGACTTGGGCCCATAATCTAGGCTAACACTCCAGTGTTGTCCTGAAGGACTGCTGCATTGTAGTAGTGTCATCCTTCCAAGGAAAGAGCAGTGGGGAAGTTTTCCCTGATTTCCTAGCCTCTTGAGCTCTTCATTGAGAAGATATTTTCTGATCATTACCAGAATGCTGTCTGTAAATTCCTATACCATGACACTGATTATTGACTGTAAAATGCTTTGACATATTTGAGGTTACTAAAAGTGCTGTACAGTTGCAAGAGTTTACTTTTTAAAAGAGGTACCAAGATCACATGCAATTATTGAAAGGAACAACATGCAAAATAATTTCATTTTGCTGTTCCTTTTTATTTCTCAGAAGCCATGAGTTGAGTTTCTGGACATAAATCAGATTGGAACACCAGGAGTGGCGGCCGTGCCGATGTAAGTTGTTAGTTCCTGGTGATTGACGCAGGAGTTCGTTCTGGGAGCCGTGCACTACTGGCGCCAAGATGCTGTTCTCACTGCGGGAGCTGGTGCAGTGGCTGGGATTTGCCACATTTGAAATGCTGCTGCACCTAGTTGCCTTCCTGGTATTCTCTGTGCTGCTTGCTTTGAAGGTGGACAATTTTGCAAAGTTGGACTGGTGGTACGTTTTCATCCCACTCTTCACTGCTGATGGGCTCAGCACCTACTTCACCGTGATTGTGTCCATCCGCCTTTTCCAGGATGGGGAGAAACGTTTGGCAGTCATGCGCCTCTTCTGGATCCTGACTGTACTCAGCCTGAAGTTTGTCTTTGAGATGCTGTTGTGCCAGAAACTGGAGGGGCAGAGCTCTCAGCTGTGGTATGGCCTCATCATGTCGCCCGTCTTCATTCTCCTCCAGCTGCTGATGATTCGAGCTTGTCGAGTCAACTGAGCCCTGAAACCTTTCACTCCACGCCTCCTATTCAAGCTGTTGGATGGCTAGACACACAGTCTGATGAATGTTGATGTTTGGAGGGGGAAGAAGGGGTACATTCAGTTTAATAGAGCTCTCTTGTCTTGCTGCTGTCCTGCCATTGCTGAGTTTTAATGAAGCAGTGCAAACTGCAACATGACCAACCTTGGAATTCCATGGCTGGCTTCAGGGATGGAAATGTCAGCAAGATAGTGAAAGTAGAGACAAGAGGTTCTGTGTTTCACTGGTAACGTGCAGCTCGCATAGGGGCTGTAGCAGTATCCTGCCCCTCCGTTCCAAAATCAAGGCCCTTAGAGAAGGGAGGATGCAGTGGCCTGCAAGACCATGACTGATATTCCATCTCAACATTTTAATGTATCAGTCATTCACGTAGGTTACGCTAGCTGTGACCCAGGAAGTTGTGTTTGGGCAGTACTTATTTAAATTGCTCAAAGTGTGGTGATATTGTTGAGTTTTGAGCCCTATGGTTTTCAGGGGAATATTTGTTCTAATGATTAGTGAGAAAAGCAAAGACAGCCTTTCATTGCTGGTAATATTCTTGTTGGACCACATGCGGCGCAAGGATGCAGTAAATAAAATCATAATTGCAATTAATTATAAAAAACATTAACTTCCCAATTCCTGTGTTTCTGTTTTGCCAAGTTAATTGCTAAGCAACTTATCCCTTCACTGTAAAAACAGGCAACCTGACTGAATTTTAATGTGTCTAATGAAGCATTTTACAAATGGACAATCTTAAACAAAGACCCAGTTTCAAACCTGGTGTTTAAACTTTTTCAAATGATGAACGTTAACTGAATTTAAGAGGGACATTTGATGTTCTTGGGAGGTTCCTGGTGGTACTATGAGTTCTGTGTTCTACATTATGTAATTGTACCAGGTTTGTGAAAAAGTATAAAATTAAATTTATGCAGATCTGCATTAAAGGTTGGTTCTGATAACTGCTCGCTTAACATTTCAGGGATTTAGATTAAAGTCAAGGTTTCTAGGCTGAAGCCATCACATGTGGCGTTCACATAGTTTCAGTTGGTCTTATCATTACTTTCAACTCTGCATTATTTCCATTATAACATTAATGGAACCTGTTCATATAAAGACTCTTGTCAGTGGAGGTGCTGAAATGCTGTGGTGGGTGTATTAATGCTGTGAAAGGTTCACCTTGATTGTCTTCATTCCAAATGTGGACTGACAAATTTATAACAGAAAATAAAAGTAAGGACAGCCTGTCCTGGTTCAATCATCCCCAACTATCCATTAACATAGCTTCATCTTAAAAACTTTTTGTCTTAATTCCCTTGAGTTTCCACTTCAAGAGAGTTTACAACCTCGTGTCTACAGAAGAAACACTTCAGTTCCTGTTCCACTCTTTATTTCAAGCTCACTGCTGATAATGTTAGGGATTTTCACAGTTTCAGTTGACTGCAGTTTGCCTTACAGTTGTCAGTTTATCACTGATCACCCATCACAATCTTTTCCAATTCATTTAGCTGTTTTCTGATGTGAGTATTTTAAACCCATTTGTTCAAGATTTTGTATGTGTTCTGGTTTATTTACATATGAGCTTACCATTTTGTTTACCTTTTATCTTTGCACCCAAGTTTGAGATTTTCCTATCAGAGCAATGTTATGAGCATATTTTGTCTTCTGAAGTTTGTGTTTCTGACATTGCTAATGAGGCTTCAGAACTGAACCCAATATTCAGAGAAGGTGCAGGGCAGAGGTAGAGCTAACTTTCAGAAAGGAATAACATGCAGGGTATAACCAAGACCAAAATCCAGTATTATGTGCTGGGTGGATCAAAGTGCCACTCTGCTTATGCGGAGTGTACTCAGTGGGAAAGGTGAGCAATGTCTGAAGGAGCAGGGGGGAGTCAAGTCAGAAAATTGAAGGGTTAAAGAATAATTGGTATCTATACAAACAGAGTGCGCCTATCTGGGCCTTTGTCCTTACATAGAGATGTACAGCATGGAAACAGACCCCTTGATCCAACTCGTCCGTGCCAATCAGATATCCTAAATTAATGTCCCATTTGCCAGCATTTGGCCCATATCCATAAGAACGAAGAAGAACAAAAACAACAATGCAGCACAGGAACAGGCCCTTCGGCCCTCCATATTAAAACTGTATTCCCTTACAGCATCTGTATCCCTCTGTTTGCTTCCCATTCATCTATTCATCCAGGTGCTTCTTGAATGCTGCTACTGTGTCTGCTTCCACCACCACCTCTGGCAAAACGTTCCAGGAACTCCCCATCCTTTGTGTGAAAACTTGTGTCACACATCTCTTTTAAACTTTCCCCTCCCTCGCACCTTGAACCTGTATCCCTTAGTAATTGACCCCTGCACCCTGTGAAAAAGCCTCATACTTTCCACTCTATCCATGCCATTCACACTCTTTAAAAACTTCAATCAGGTCGCCCTTCAACCTCCTGCATGCCAGTGAAAACAAACCCAGTCTATCCAACCTTTCTTCATAGCTAAAATTCCCCAAACCAGGCAACATCCTGGTAAACCTTTTCTGTACCCTTTCCAAAGCTTCCACATCTTTCTGACGGTGTGGTGACCAAACTGTACGCAGTATTCCGCGTGTGGCGACCAGAACCATACGCAGTATTCCGCGTGTGGCCTAACTAAAGTTCTATAAAGTTGCAGCATAACCTTGTCTATCCTTATACTCAATGCCCCTTCCAATGAAGGCAAGCATGCCATAAGCATTTTTTTACCACCTTATCTACTTGCGCTGCCACCTTCAGTGATCTGTGGACCTGCACACTCAGATTCCTCTGTATATCACTACTCCTAAGGGTCCTGTCATTCTCTGTATAATTTCCACCTGTACTTGATCTTCCAAAATGCATCACCTCACATTTGCCTGGATTAAACTCCAGCTGCCATTTTCTGCCCATGCCTCCAATTGATCTATATCCTACTCTATTTTCTGACAATCCTCTTCACTATCCACAACTCCACCAAATCATAAGCAAACTTACTATCATATCATAAGCAAACTTACTAATTAGACCAGTAACGTTTTCCTCCAAATCATTTATGTAGATTGCAAACAGCAGAGGTCCCTGCACTGATCCCTGTGGAACACTACTAGTCACAACCCTCCATTCTAAAAAGCATCCTTTCACCACCACCCTCTGTCTCCTGTGACTAAGCAAGTTCTATACCCATCTTGCCAGCTCACCCCAATACCATGTGACTTCACCTTTTATGCCAGTCTGCCATGAGGGACCTTGTCAAAGGCTTCACTGAAGTCCATGTAGATAACATCAACCACTTTTCCCTCATTAGTCATCTTCGTCACCTCCTCAAAAAACTCGATCAAGTTAGTGAGGCACGACTTCCCCCGCATAAAACCATGCTGTCTATTGCTAATAAGTCCATTTGCTTCTAAATGCATACAGATCTTGTCCCTGAGAATCTTCTCCAATAATTTCCCTATCACTAACTTGAAACTCTCAGGCCTGTAATTTCCAGTATTATCCCCGTTTCCCTTCTCAAACAAAGAGACAACATTGGCTATTTTCCAGTCCCCTAGGATCTCACCTGTGGCCAAAGAAGATACAAAGATGTCTGTCAATGCCCCAGCAATTTGCCTCCCTGAATATTCTCCAATAGATCCCATCAGGACCTGGGGACTTATCTACCTGAATACTTTTTAAGGTGTACAACAGCTCTTCCTTTTTAATAACAACTTGGTTTAGAAACTCAACACTCTCTTCCCTGAGATCATGCTCCATCAATTCCTTCTCTTTGGTGAATACTGACACAAAGTATTTATTTAGGACCTCACCTACCTCTTCTGGCTCCAAGCACAGATTCCCTCCATTGTCCTTGAGTGGGCCAACCCTTTCCCTGGCTACCCTCTTGCTTTTTATTTATGGATGAAAAGCCTTGGATTTTTATGGCCCTTTTTAGCCCCGGTAATTCCTTGTTTAAGTTCTTTTCTCTAAACTCTTCCTGTTCATGGACCATTCAGATGCGTTTTAATTGTTATAATTGCATCTGCCTCCCACATTTCCTCTGGCAGCTCATTCCATACATACACCACCTTCCATGTGAAAAAGTTGCCCCTTAGGTTCCTTCTATGTCTTTCCCCTGTCACCTTAAACCTATGCCATCCAGTTTTGGGCTCCCCTACCTGGGAAACAGACCTTGGCTGTTCAGCCTATCCAGGCCCCTCATGATTTTATAAACCTCTATAAGGTCACCCCTCAGCCTCCAGGGAAAATAGCCCCAGACTATTCAGTACTTCCCAATAGCTCAAACCCTCCAATTCAACAACATCCTTGTAAACCTTTTCTGCACTCTGTCAAGTTTAACAACATCTTTCCTAAAGCAGGGAGACTAGAATTGACCGCAGTATTCTAAAAGTGGCCTAAACAATGTCTCGCACAACCGCAACGTGACATCCTAACTCCTATACTCAATGCACTGACCAATAAAGGCCAGTATACCAAACACCTTCTTCACTACCCTGTCTACCTGTGACTCTACCTTCAAGGAACTATGAACCCGCACTCCTAGGTCTCTTTGTTTGACAACACTCGCCAGGACCCTACCATTAAGTGTACAAGTCCTGCACCGATTTGCCTTTCCAAAATCCAACACCTCACATTTATCTAAATTAAACTCTGTCTGCCACTCCTTGGCCCATCTGATCAAAGTCCTGTTGTACTCTGAGATACCCTTCTTCACTGGCCACCACACCAACAATTTTGGTGTCAGCTGCAAACTGAATAGCGATTCCTCCTATATTCACATTCAAATCATTTATATAAATGACAAAAGCAGTGGTCCGAGCACCAGACCTAGCAGCACACCGCTGGTCACAGGCCTCCAGTGTGAAAAATGACCCTCCACCACCACCCTCTGTCTCCTACCTTCAAGCTAATTTTGTATCCAATTGTTTGGCTCTCCCTGGATTCCATGTGACCTAATGTTACTAACTAGTCTACCATGGAGAACCTTGTTGAACACCTTGCAAAAATCCACTGCTCTGCATTCACCAATCTTCTTTGTCACTTCTTCAAAAAAACTTAATCAAGTTGGTGAGACATGATTTCCCACACACAAAGCCATGCTGACTATCGCTAATTGGTCATTGCCTTTTGAAATACGTGTAAATCCATCCTGTCCCTCAGAATCCCCTCCAGCAACTTACCCACCACTGACATCAGGCTCACCGGCCAGGAGCACATTGTATTTTTAAGATTGAACGGAACCGTGTGTTTGTGGAAGTCCTATCTTGTACATCACTTGCCAATCTAACTTTCTTGACAAATCATTTCTTTAGGAAATTATACTCATGTGATTGTCATCATAACCCAAAAGCCAGGCCGTTCACATTATTTTCACATTGTTACTGTCCTTCAACTATATTGAGCAATTTCCTTCTATTGTTATCCAAAAGTAATTCTCCATATCTAAGTCAGTCTGTAAGGATCTCACTGTTTCTTATTTGTGTGGAACTGAAACAAAAAAAAACTCTATTTTATAAAGTAGAGGAATTAACTATTGAAATGGTGTTTTCCAAATGCAATTTCCAAAGTAGAGCGTTGTTCTCTATACCTGGCCATGGCTGTGCAGTTTTGGGCTTGTTTAATCCTTGCTGTCCTCCAGTCACTGATACTGACCTACAATACTTTGATTCAAGAATTTATAGAACAGTATACCAAATACTTCCTGCACTGTATGTTTTGTACGGACTGTAACCTAAAGTGGAGAGGCAGAAGAGATGAGTAAGCATTTAGCTTGCTTGACGCTCAAAACTGAGGCAGTAACTTGGGAGTTGAAATCCCATTACAGGACTTGAGGCTGATCTGCCCTCAGTATTGTAGTGGGGTATTGTATTCTCACTGTTATTCTTGCAGACGGAATATTTAAAATCCCATCTGTCTGTTCAGTTGAATATCAGATCCCTTCGACCCTTTGCAAAGTATAAAGTTTGCTTACCCTCAGTAAGCATACCTTCCTCAACTTACAGCATCCAAAACTTTGAGGTATCCTGCTGCACACCACATGCTCCATCTGCCCCTCTTCAGATGACAATTTGCAGTCAAAGCATTAGCATGATTTATTGTTTGTGAAATTTTGAGGTATTTAATTACTGAGAGGCCTGATCAAACACTTTGTAAGTTCTAAGCTCAGTGACTGTTTCAGATACTCGAGTTGTTGTAAGTGCTCTGGGACAATGAGCTTTTATCCCGTTATTGGAAGTACACCTGCACTGCACCTGATGGGGATGTTGAGTAACATGGGAAGAGAGTTCTCATTTGCACTGAAGTAGTCTCATTGCAGTGACTTCAGGTATACCTCATCCCATGCCAGTCACAGTTAGCTGGCCCAATGTGCTATTCCTGTGGCCCATTTCTATATTCCGTTTGTATAGCCCCTTACCATGATACTGAATAACTTATTGTTCCATAGAAGCTTCCCTTTGTTACTCATGGCCCTGTTGGAATCTATGATTCAGGACTATATCAGGGACAGTGTTATGTATGATGTGACAGGAAATGGAAATGAGATGGTTCTTAGTTTGGAAATATACCATCTGATGTTTTTGAATGGTTATCACATGCTATCATATCCCAGACACTACATGTTTCTAACTTTGAGCAATAAAGACCTGTTCTCTATCATTCTTCAGCTGTTTATTAGCTATCAGTTTTAAAGTGGAGAAAATATTCTGATTTAATTCAAATTGATAAAACTAAACTGATTTACTAGCAGTTCATGCCCAAAACGTTGTTTAAAATAAAAATTCCAGTTATTCCATCTTAAAAGAACTTTTGCAAGAGATTGCAGTGAGTATGTGCATTGTGTGGTTTGGTATTAATATTCCTACCTAAAGATGTCTGGACTGTAATTGATGGTGAATGCTGCTCTCTTCCTCCATCTCAACCAGGAGATTGGGAGAAGCTTCATAAGGTGTTGTACCAAGCTGCTGACAATGGGAAAAGCAACCAATGTTGCTGCTCCTACTAGAGAACATGTACCAAATCCAATGTAATCCCACGCTTTTTATATCACTTGAGCTCTGCATGGGGATTTGGAAGGAACTGGGAGCAGCTCATGACTGGTTACAAGAAGCATTGGAGGATGAAAGGGCTGGCACTTGTGTTCACAGGCATGAAGGACATGAGAGGGAAGTAGATGATGTGACTGCGGGCAAAGGGACAGGGATTAGAGAGGCCAGAGGTTGGAAGTGTTGGGAACTGGATGGTGGGGGGAGTTGAAGAATGCCATTAGTGAGGGCAGGAGGTACAGAGGACTGGGAATTAAGATGGAAGAGTAAGACTGGCCAAATCCTGAAGAAGGAAAGGTTTTGGGGATTAGGATGGAGAAGAAAGCAGACCATTAAAATCATTGCTTATCCCTTGGATCATAGCGAACCTTTTCAGTTCTCTATCCATGTCCTTAATGCTTGAAGTTCTGAACTGAGCAGGGATGTGATATTTTATACCAGTAATGGTTTTAATGATTGTGCAAAGCATTATCTGCTGAAGAGTGTTAACTGTGTAATGTAGCAATTAACTTAATGATTTGAGATTAGTTTTTAAAGGTTTATTTTCAAACAACATATTGGAGTGTGTGAACTCTCTTGATTAAGTAAACAGCTTACCATGTGTTGAATTGTGTACCTTCCTGCTACCAATCAGGGATATGTGACAGAGCAGTAACTGCTTAATCCTGAGTATCTCAGTTTACACTCACTGCCCAGTCAACCGTACCTATCCTGAGGTCTAGCAGCCCTATCATACAATCATAGAATCATAAGTACAGAAGAGGCTCATTGAGGCTGTACCTCCATAAAATACATTACTACCTTAACTAGTCTGACTTTCCTGCATGAGGCTCATGGCCTTGAATACGATGTCACTTCAAGCACGTGTCCAAGTACTTTTTAAAGGTTGTGAGGTTATATACCTCAACTACCCTCCTAGGCAGTGCATTCCATCCACCACCATCCCCATCACCCTCTGGGTGATAAAGAATTTCCTCAAATCCCCTCTAAACCTCCTGCCTTTGACTTTGAATGTGTGCTCCCTTGTTCTTGACCCTTCAACTAAGGGCAACAACTGCTTTCTATCCATCCTGCCCATACCCCTTATAATCATTGTCATTATACAAAGATCTGGTTCCATCACCAAAACCAGTAAAAATCAGAATTAAATCATGTGAAAGGCAAGTCTGTGTTTCAGAAACAGAAAGATAGATTACTGGAAAAATTCAGGTCTGGCAGCAACTGCTCAAAGAAGAGACACTGAAGCAGAAACATTGACTCTGTTTCACTCTCTACAGATGCTGCCATTTGGTGTAAAAGTGGATTACTCAAATGAATTATTGTAACTAATTCTTGTTCTTAGGATTGTATTCAACAGCTGTGAGCAGTTGTTGTCTGTATCATGATGCTCTGTGTACCTGGGCTCTGTACCCGATGAGCTTTGACAGCTTGTGTACTGCCTTTGTTAGAGGATCTTGCTCCACCCTTTAGATGGCCTACCCCTACTCTCAAGTGCTTTCTTTAGCTAACAGTCTTGCACAGAACCACACTCCATTGCCAAACTGTAACAAAGAAATAGCTGCATTTACATGGATGCCCACCTTGAAGAAGTTGTCCTCCTCATTTCGAAGAGATCTCAGTGGATCTCTCTCCCACTGGTGATCTCTTCCATCCTGAAGCTTTTTGACCACATACTGAAAGAAACCCGTTGCTACAGCCACGTCTCCTTTCTCAAAACCTGCCTACACAGCTGGCTTATCAACCATGGACTGCAAACACCGTTCAGACTACCCCGTTTTGGACCAAACTGTGACAACCATTATCTTCGGTACATCCAGAGCCTCCAGAAATGGTTTTCTGTGTGGATCCTCAGCTTCACATTCACAGCCATTCGCCAGCATCTTCTCTCACTACAGTGAGCCCCATCCCAGTGAGAAGCTCTCTTTCCCAGACCTGCAAAGGACATCTACTGTTTTTCATTCCATGCAGGATCCCCTGATGAAGTGTGTAAACCCAAAATGTCGACTTTCCTGCTCCTCTGATGCTGCCTGACCTGCTGTGTTCCTCCAGCTCCACGCGGTATTGACTCTGACTCCAGCATCTGAAGTTCTTGCTATCTCCGAACATATATATATAAAAGCCTTGCGTAAAAGTAAAATTTTTGACATCAGATTTTTTTAGGCCATCTTATACAAAGATGATGATTTTGAGGGATTGACATGCTTGTGCTGGATTTGAGACCAAACAGACCGTTGGAATAATGTATAAATCAACGACACTGAAGAATCTATGAGAGTTCTTTAACATTCATTTTCTAATATTACAAACTTCCAAGACATGAATATATTCCATAACAAATGAACTATAGCCCTTCACATTTAAAGCCTTTTAAAATCAGTCATTGCTATCTAAAACACCAAACAATTTATCTTGTCTTTCTAGTATCTTCATTATCATTACTACTGGTAACTTTGGCATCATGGTTTCACAAGTAACTTTTCTCTGTGCTATTGATTTAATATTCAGCATTTTAGAAATTACTTTTTTTACATTGTGGGAATCAAATTCATCACATGTATCAATGATCCATTGACACAAAATTGATACTGAGGGTGCTTACATTTCCATATCCATGAATGTTTTTTCATCTTCCAACACTTTTTCTTCATCATCCAAATACTATCCTTCAGTTTATTTGTACATCTGTCAAAGCCTGAACAACACTTTTGAAATCTGTGGGAATGAAGATGTTGGTTTATCTGATTGCAGATTACATCATCAATAAAGTGGAATTTGAACATGTCTCAAATAAGAAAACTTGCTTTCTTTGCATCGATCTCTTGATCTCAAATTCCACATTTTTGATCCATTTCTTGCAACCGTCTGCATCCATCCAGCCTTTCTCATGAAGGTGGACAGCAGCTTTCTGAAAATTTTGTTTGGGAGACCTTTGTATGGTTGATAATTTGATCATTTTGCTTTTGTTCATTTACCCATACTCCCAGTTTTTCCCCGTTTTAGACTGAGCTACAAACTTTCTTTTCTGTCTGGAAGACATTGTGATAAAGAGGGGAGGCAATGGCCTAGTGGTATTATCGCTGGACTGTTAATTCAGAGAAACAGGTAACGTTCTGGAGACTCAGGTTTGAATCCTGCTATGGCAGATGGGGGAACTTGAATTCTGGAATTGAGAATCTAATGATAATCATGAATGACTGGGAAAAACCCATCTGGTTCACTAATGTCCTTTAGGAAAGGAAACTGCCATCCTTACCTTCTCTGACCTACATGTGACTCCAGACCCACAGCAATGTGCAGTTGACTCTGAACTGCCCTCTGGGCAATTAGGGACGGGCGATAAATGCTGCCTAGCCAGCGATACCCTCATCCATTAATGAATAAAGGAAAAAAAGATTACATTGTTTTCTTTAGGCTTGTTAATTGTTGAGATTTCCACTAACATTTGAGAGAAAATCTGATAGTACTCCCATGTGCCTTTAAATTAATGAATGAAAGTAATTACTGATTAAGCAATTAATAATGACAGCACAAAGAACTGACATTGATTTTTACACAAGATTGATGTTCACATGAGTATACACAGTAATTTATGGCTAGTTCGATCTGAGTAATCCCAGTTTACCAGGAGGGGGTGACATTGTACTGTGTGGGATTCTTCACACCAGCAAAGTCTGACATTCCAAGCAGTAAAATAGTTCTAACATCTTACATTTGTTTTAATTTTCATAAATCCATATCCACTCGAACCTATATTTTACAGGTTTTAACCTTGAGCATATGTTTTATACATTATAATTGATATTGATTGTGAAGTAACATCCAGCATGGTGCTTTAAGATCTAAACAATAAATTCTGGTGCAGCTGTTACAGTGCTCCCAAAATCCATAACTTCTCTGTTGAAATTCTGACGATTGTTCCTTTATCCAGGATGCTCTAGATTATAAGTTTTAAATAGTGTTGCCAGCTGGTCTACCTTTTACAAAATGTAGGCTGTCAGCAACCCTGCAACTCCAATTTAACATTCTGATATCACAGGCAATAAGGATTCACCTTATGGTGAGTGAACTAATGGTTTAGTTAAATGTTTCCAAGTACGCCAAATATGACATTTTGAGTGAATTTGCCATGTTTAAAAATATTTTGTAAATTTAACTTCATGCTAAACTTCATGTGAGGGTAAGATAATTCCAACTACAGTCCTGAGTTATGAAGAAGAGTCAACTTTGTCTTAAAACATTAACTGTTTCTCTCTACAGATGCTGCCAGACCTTGTGTTCTTCCTGCATGTTCTGCTTTTATTTCACACTCTGCTAGCATTGCTGCGTGTATATAAGAGAGAAACAGAGAACCTGCATGGCTGATGGTTCAGGTCAAAACCTCATCACTCATCAGAGAGCACAATAGAGTGATAGATATAAAGGGTATGGAGAACTGTCCATGTAAAAGAACAGAAAAGCAATAGAGATGGAACAAGAATGTGTAGTGATAAGATGTAGTCAATGGGTCAGGAAGCAGTTTGAACGGAGACATGGAAGGCAGGAATAGACCATTTGACCCTTGAGCCTGCTCTGTCATTCATTATGATCGCAGCTGGCCGTTAAGCTCAGTAGCTAATCCCATCTCCTCCTTCAATCACTTGATCCCTTTAGTCACAAGAGCTATATCTTCTTCCCTCTTAAAAACAATGTTTTGGCCTTAATCACTTTTCTGTGATATGAATTTCGCAGGATCACCACTCTGGGTGAAGAAATTACTCCTTATCTCAGTTACAGAAGCTTTACACCTTATTCTTAAATTATGACCCCTGGTTCTGGACTCCCTGATCATCAGGAACATCCTTCGTACATCTAACATATCTAGTCATTTTTGTAGGTTTCTATGAGATTGCCTCCCCCCGCAAATTCTTCTAAGCTCCAGTGAATACAACCCTAACTGACTCAACCTTTCCTCATATGTCACTCCTGCTGTCCCAACAATCAGTTTGGAAAGCTTCACTGCACTCCTTCTTTGCAAGAATATCCTTCCCCGGAACAAAGGAGACCAAAACTGCATACAGTATTCCAGGTGTGGCCTCACCAAAGCCCTGTGTAACTATAGCAAGCCATCCTTGTTCCTGTATGTGAATCCTCTAGCTATGAAGGCCAACATATACTTTGCCTTCTTTACCACCAGCTGCAAGTGTGCCCTTATTTCAGCAATTGGTGCACAAGGACACCAAGATCTCATTGAACATTCCTCCTCTCAGTTCACAGCCATTCAAATAATAATCTGCCTTCCTATTTTTGCTACCAAAGTGGATAATCTCACATTTATCCACATTATACTGCATCTGCCATGCATTTAACTACTCACTCAGCCTGTCCAAATCACATTGCAACATCTCTACATCCGCGTCATAGCTCATCCACCCACCCAGCTTTGTGTCATTTACAAATTTTGAGACATCTCATTTAGTTCCCTCATCTAATATAGTGTGCACGATGGTGAATTTTCTGGAGATAGTGAAAATGACCAGAGGAGGGTTTGGGGAATTGTGAGGTTACAAACAGTATGGTGAAGGGAAATAACAGTATGATGAAAGTTGGGAAATAAATATTTCAGGGTATAGATTTCAACCAATGGGAAAGGAGGGTGAGCAGCGCTGCTATTGAAGGATAATTAAGGACAATAATGAGAAAAGTCTTGGATCAGAAAATTAGGAAGTATAATCAGTATGAGTGGCGATTAGGAATAGTAATGGTTGGAAAATATAGGTGAGATTAGTTTATAAGCCTACTGATAGAAATTAAACAATTGGACAAAATAAGGATGAAATCACAAGCTTGTATCAAAGGAGGTGTTAACTATTCAATGGGAAAACTGGAGCAATCAGGAAACAATAAGATAGTTTACAAGAAAAGTGACCAGTGCAGTGTTGCATCCAACCTCCAGCTGAAGAAGGAACCTGAAAAAAAATAATGACTTCGACAGAGGGAATAAGAGTAACATATCTTTCTGATTGTTCAAAGCAAGCTCAGAATGTAAGTCATGAGGACGGCACAATGCTGCAAAGACACGTAGGCAAGTAAGTGAGCAACAATGCTGGAAGTTGAAGATAATGAGGGGGAAGTGTCAGGTTCATCACTTCAGAATATTTTTCAAAAGGTGTGAAACTTTCAAATTATGTTGTTCAGAGAAATGTTGGTGTATCCATAGATTCAAAGTTAGCATGCAGGTACAGAAGACAAATGTTGGTTATTATTGCAAAGGGATAATCATCATCAGTGATCATTCCGGTTGAGTACAATTGTCCTCCATAAGGGTCTATTTGTGGGTCTTCGGATGGCTGAAGCGGTCAATTTGGGACCCACAGATTCTATTGCAGTTTGAGCATTGGTGGTTGGAGGTGGTTGTAGGTGGGCCTTCCTGATGTTCTGTCTCTCCTTGTGCAAGAGTTGCTTCCGTTCAGTGGCACAGTGGAGATGGGTTTTTGTGCTGTATAGCACCCTGTTGGATGATGATTCCGGCTTGTAGCCATGGCCTCCCAGTTGTTGATGTTGATGTGGAATTGCTTAAAAAGATTGGTTCCGATGTTATCTTTGAGGCATTTCTTTTGGCCACCATGGGGCACACTGACCTTCCCTCAGCTGGCAATACATGATCTGTTTTGGGAGACGTGAGTTGGGCATTCGGATGACATGGCCAGTCCTTTGGAATTGCTGTTGAATTACTGTTGTGGTGATGCTTGCTCTGTTGACCTCCATGACGCTGGTGTTAGTCTGCCTGTCTTCTCAGGTGATCCGCAGGAATTTAAGTAGGGATCTCTGGTGTTGTTCTGGTGCTTTAAGGTGCCTCCTGTAGGTAGTCCATGTTTCAGTTCCATATAGTTGAGTGGGAGGGACTATGACTTTGTAGACCAGTAGTTTAGTTTGGGCCTGTAGGTCATTGTTTTCAAACACCCTTCTTCTGAGATGGGCTTAGACTCCACTGGGATAGCTGAGATGGTGTTGTATTTCTGCATCGATGTTGGCCTTGGAGGAGAGAAGGCTGTCGGGGTATGGGAAATGATTCACATTTTCAAGGGGATGGTTGTTGACCCTTGTTGTAGGAGCAGTGGAGAGACGATTGGGTGGTGGTTGATGGAGTACTGAGTCTTTTTTATGTTAAGGGTAAAGCCTAGGAGCTTATATGACTTGGCAAAGTCATCAAAGATGCACTGCATATCTTCCACAAAATGTGCTGCGATGACGTTGTCATCAACATATTGAAGCTCCAAGATGGAGGTGGTGGAGACCTTACCCTTGGCCTTGAGCCTGTTAAGATTGAACAGCTGAAATCTGTATCGTAAATGACTTGAATTCCCTTGGGCAGGCTTTGGCCAATGAATTGGAGGATGGTGGCAATGAAGACGGTGAACAGGGTATGTGCGATGATGCAGCCTTGTTGCCCGACTCTATAATGAAAGGCTCAGACCCCAGTCCACTGTCGCAGACATATCATTATGCAGCAGCCTCAGCATCCTGATGAACTCACCAGGGCAGCTGTATCTCGACAGTTTCGTCACACAGCCTGGCTCTCTGGCAAAGGGATTGAGGCATAAGAATGAGAAAATCTTGCTACAATAACACAAAGCTTTGGTGAGACCATGTCTGGAATACAGTGTGCCATATATCCTTCCTTAAGAATGGAGACCATATTTTCGCTGGAGGGAATAGAAATGTAGAAAATAAGAGCAGGAGTAGACCATTTGGCCCTTTGAGCCTGTTCTGCCATTCAATATGATCGTACTTGATCATCCAACTCGGTATCCTGTTCCTACTTTATCCCCATATCCTTTGACTCCTTTAGCCCTGAGAACTATATCTAACTCCTTGAAAACATTCAGTGTTTTGACCTCAATCGCTTTCTGTGGCAGGAAAATTCACTGGCTCACCACTCTGGGTGAAGAAATTTCTCATCTACGTCCTAAATGGCTTACTCCCTTTCCTTTGACTATGACCCAAGGTTCTGGGCAGAGCGATAGTTCACAAAATTAGTCGCTGGAGTGAATGGAATCAGAAGATAAGCTGAGTAAATTGATCCGTTGTGCTGTGGAGTTTAGAAAGATCAAAGGTGTTCTCATTTACACATCTAACATATTTAACATTTAACTTACTTTGGATCTGTCTTCACTAAGGAGGACACAAATAATCTTCAGAAAATGCTAGGGGACAGAGGGTCAAGCATGAAGGAGGAACTGAAGGAAATCCTTATTAGTCAGGAAATGGCACTGGGGAAATTGATGGGAATAAAACCAGATAAGTCCCCAGGACCTGATGCTCTGCATCCCAGAGTACTTAAGGAAGTGACCCTAGAAATAATGGATGCATTGGTGATCATTTTCCAGCATTCTGTAGTCTCTGGAAGAGTTCCAGTGGACTAGAGGGTAACTAATGTAACTCCAAGCTTTAAAAATGGAGGGAGAGAGAAAATGGGGAATTATAGGCTGTTAGCCTGACATCGGTGGTGGGAAAGTGCTGGAGTCAATCATTAAGGATGTACCATTTGAGCATTTGGAAAGCGGGGACAGAATCAGTCTTGGAGAGCATGGATTCACATGGAAATCATGCTTGACAAATCTTCTGAAATTTTTTGAGGATGCGATCAGCAGAGGAGACAGTGGTGAATCAGTGGATGTTTTCTATCTGGATTTTCAAAAGGCTTTTGACAAGGTTCCACACAAGAGATTAGTGAGGAAAATTAAAGCTCATGGTTTCGGACATAATGTAATGATATGGATAGAGAACGGGTTGGTGAACAGGAAGCAGAGTTGGAATAAATGGATCCTTTTCAGAGTGACAGGCAGTGACCAGTGGGTGCTGCGGGGTTCAGTGCTGGGAACCCCAGCTGTTCACAATATAAACTAATGATTTGGACAAAGGAATTGAATGCAATATCTCCAAATTTGCAGATGACACTGAGCTGGGTGGCAGTGTGTGCTGTGAGGAAGATGCTCAGGGGCTGCAGAGTGACTTGGACAGACTGGCTGAGTAGGCAAATACCTGGCAAATGCAACATCATGTGGATAAATGTGTGAGGTTATCCACTTCAGTCACAAAAACAGGAAGGCAGATTATTATCTGAATGGTGGCAGTTTAGGAAAAGGTGAGATACAAAGAGATCTGGGTGTCATTGGTGGAACAGTCACTGAACGTTGGCATGCAGGTGCAGCAGGCAGTGAGGAAAGCTAATGGTGTGGTATCCTTCATAGTGAGAGGATTTGAGTATCGCCATAAGGATGTCTTGCTGTGGCTATATAGGGCATTGGTGAGGCCACAGCTTGAGTATTGTGTGCAGTTTTCCTTGTCTGAGGAAGGACATTCTTGCTTTTGAGGGAATCCAGCAAATGTTCACCAGACTGATTCCTGGGATGGCAGGATTGACGTATGAGGAAAAACTGGATCGACTGGGCTTGTATTCGCTGGAATTTAGAAGAATGAGGCAGGCATCTCATAGAAATATATAAAATCCTGATGGGACTGGACAGGCTAGATGCAGAAAGAATATTCCCAATGTTGGGGAAGTCCAGAACAAGGGTCACAGCCTAAGAATAAGGGGTAAGCCATTTAGGACTGGAATGAGGAAGAATTTCTTCACTCAGAGAGTTGTGAACCTGTGGAATTCTCTCCCACGGGAAGCTGTTGGGGCCAATTCATTATATATATTCAGACGGAGCTAGACATGGCCCTTGCAGCTAAAGGGATCAAGGAGTCTCAGGAGAGGATGGGAATGGGATACTGAGATTGCATGATCAGCCATATCATATTGAATGGTGGTACAGGCTGAAAGGGCGAAATGGCCTATTCTGCACCTATTTTCTATGTTTCTATGTTAAAAAGATTTGATATGGTTGAAATTGAGAGGTTGTTTCTTTGGACCTGGGAAGTCTTGAACATGGGACACAGTCTCTGGTTGAAGGGTGAACCATTTAGAACTGAAATAAGGAGGAATTTCTTAACTCAGGTTGATGAATCTTTACAAATGTCTACCCCAGAGAATTGTGAATGTTCCAACGTTGATTATGTTTCTGGTTGAGATAGATTTCTGGTCACTTGGCATCTGGGGATGTGTAAAGTGGTCGGTAATTGTATTTGAGACAGATGAGTCAAGATCATGCTTATTGTCTGTACAGGCATGAGGAACTGCATAGTCTGCTCTGAATTTGTAGCTGTTAATTGGGTCTAAGCATTGAATGGTTTAGGAAGAGAAGCAAGGTAGCTGCTATCTAGCCTTGGGTCTAGGTCCATTAACCATTTAACAGCACCACCCTTCTTAGTCAATTGCATGAGAGCAACACCAGTCAGACTGCTTTTCCAGCCATGCCTTTGAGTGACATTCCCAACTCCTTTTGTCATATAGTTAGTGCTCCAGGGATGGAGTGCCGCCCTCTGTAAGAATTTATTCAATTGATTTGAGGGATCAAATGTTCCCACATTGTAAAGTTCCTCACAGCAGCAAGAATAGCTACTTCGTAGTACGCCAACTCCAGGTTACACAGCTCAAACTGTGCAAAGTATGAAGAAGGAACTGAACCATCAGAAGCGATAAAAGTGAAATACTGCAGCTACTAGAAATCTAAAAAATAACAAACAAAAAAGCTGTTGGGGCCAATTCATTATATATATTCAAGAGGGAGCTAGACATGACCCTTGCGGCTAAACAAACAAACTCAGCAGGTCTGGTGGCACCTGTGGAGAGACAAATGGAGTCGAAATCAGAAACTCTACTTCTCTCTCCTCAGTTACGTCAATCCTGCTGGTGTATTTCCACCATTTTCTTTTCACTAAACATGTTAATGTTTGATCTTGTTGAAGAGAGAGACATGCTGTAGAATGTTTTTATATTTCACTCATCAAGACAAATACAAAAACACCAAATTTCAAATGATCATGATCATTTATATCATTGCAGTTGACACAGGCTGTGCTGGATCTGTTTGGCCATTTGTGAGGCCTCCAGCTGGCTGTGGCAGCAATGAGTCATTGCTGACTTTGTATTGGCTGATTGATATGGAGAACCCTCTCCATTTCAGCTGGAACACTCAACCACAAATAAGCAAGACGCCTGGTCTCTAATTTGTCACGGTTATTCCTGCCAATGGTCAATTTGCTCCACTAGCATTGTGTGATTGGTAAGTGTGCAATGGCCACCCCTTGTTAAAAGAACCAATGCACAGACAAATCCAGCAGTGAGAGACCAGAATATCACACTACCGTCATATTCTGGGAAAACCAGTGCCATGGCATTGATGTTGATGCCCTCAATGAGACATGGTGGGCAAGAGAAGGTCAACTCAAATGACAAGGTTGTAGAAGTGCTTCCTTCTGAAAGGTAAATCTGGAGAAGAACACTGACCCCACCTGAGAATATGTTCCTGAGATCAGGGAAACCGTGGCAGTGCTCAATACTGTCACTGTCAGAACAAAATCTCAACATTGTTACAGCACTGAAGGAGGCCATTCAGCCTGCTAAAACCATTCTAATCTCTGCAGAAGCAACTCAGCTAATTGTTTCTCTCTGTGGCTTTTTCCCCAGTGTCCTGCAAAAGGTTATCTTTTGAAAACTTCATTTAAACTTGCCTCCACCACACTCTTAGTCCACATATTCTGGATCCTAACCATTTGTTACATGAAAAAAAGTTTCTCCTCATTTTGCTTAAATTTTTTGTGACAATCACCAGAAATCTGCACTCTCCAGTTCTGAACCCTTCCAACAATAGAAAGCGCTTCTTTCTATCCGGGTCATACATCATTCTGAACACAATTTGTTCTTCTCTAAGGAGGACAACCCCAGCTTCTCTAATCTAACTACATAACTGAAAGCATTTTCATAAATCTTTTCTGCACACTTTCCAAAGCCGCCACAGCTTTCCTTATGCATGGTCCAGAATTGGACACAGTCTACCAGTTGAAACCAAATCACTGTTCGTAAAATTTCATCATAAAAGGTGGCCAGGACCAAGTATGGGAAGAAATAATAATCACACTGTGGAGGTAAATATTTTTTTCAGTTTTGTTACCCAGGTTTCCCAATGGACATCAAAGAAATCTCCATCCTCAAAGGTGAATAATAAAAGTCTTTTCCCAAGGGTAAGGGATTTCAAAACTAGAGGGCATAGGTTGAAAGTGAGAGGGAAAGATTTAAAAGGGACCTGAGAAGTAACTTTTTCACACAGAGGATGGTGCATATATGGAATGAACTACCAGAGGAAGTGGTAGAAGCAGGTACACTTGTAGCATTTAAAAGATATTTGGACAGTTGCATGAATAGAAAAGGTTTAGAGGGGTATGGGCCAAATCCAGGCAAGTAGGACTAGTTTAGTTTGGGAAACCTGGGCAGCATGGACAAGTTGAACTGAAGGGTCTGTTTCTGTACTGTATGACTCCATGTCTCCATGGGGTTGCCTTTACAATAAAAGACACAAATTAATCATCTCAATGAGCCCACTGTAGGGAAAACTAATGCTTCATGACTCTGCTACTCAATCTAAACCAGGACCACAGTTAGTAATTCATATGTTTATTCCTAGAAGCAATGGATAAGCCCAAAGAGAAATTCTACTCCAGCCTTGATCAGTTGTCATCCTGAGAAAGCAAAAGGAAGATAATCACCAGTGGGGTCGTCATCCCCAACCCCAGTCTGTCGTAAGGTTGAAAATGACGTCTGGCAGCTGAGATCATGGTTAGTCACTTCAAGGCTAGGGACAGATATCACAGGCCCTGGTGCTGCTCCTGGCCTATCCCACCCTGACCCCAGCATGACTAGTCCCAAAACCCTGGTTATTGTGCCCTGCCCCAGGCAATGCTGAGGATGCACCACTCTAGAACTAAGTCATCCTCAGTCTTGAGAAACCGCCTGAGAGAGAGACAGAAGCAAATTGCATTGGTCATTCTTCTGTCCTCTGACAAAGGGGATGAATTTGAGCACTGAAATATAATTCCTAAAGCTTCCCACTTCCCTTCAGGATCCTTGCAAGTATCTTTTACTCCTTCTGTTTAACTAATTTATTTAATACTCATCTATTATTTATTATAATATCTCATTTACTTTCAACTCAGGATTTACCTCTGTTCAGAGATAAACATTGAAGTAAAGTCCTATAAAAGTATCTATCCATCTTTTGCTAACAGACTAAGCTTTCCCCTCAGGTCCCACCTCATATTTAAAAATTCCTTTTTTACTGATGTATTTGTACAGAACATCACTGATTTTAATTTTTGAGATTTTCTCCTGTGCTCATCCATAATTTTCTTTAACCTTTACTTTCTTGTGTTTTTTTATTGATATCATACTACCACACCTATGACAGGTCTGGTTGGCTAGATGGCTAGAGTACAGATAAATACCAATAGCACAGAGTTCAAACCTTGTGCCAAGATTCATTGCCAGAGAAAAACGGAAGTAGAATCATTATATCCATAAGCCCCAAACTCCCCCTTGTTTGTTTCAAATCCCTTTATTTAGCCACAGCATTCTTAAACACAAGCTTTTCTCCTTTTTATTGGTATATATTTATTAAGGGCTTAGTTAGCTCCGTTGGATAGATGGTCAGAATGTGGTTTAAATTAACATCAACAGTGCAAAGCTCAGTCAGATACTGGCTGAGGCAAACTCAGGTCCTGCCTCCCTGCCCTATTCATTGGAAAAAAATCATAACAAGTTGCTGTGGTTCAACAAATCATAATTAAGGACCTGCCTTCAGGCAGAGAACTCAAGAATAAGAAGATATTAATTCTGCAAATTTCCAGTTGCCTTTCCCAAAATATTCCATCATTGATCCAACTTCTATTCTAATGGTTTATATAAACATGTAATTGAATTTAAATCATGATGGGAAATTGCACAGGAAATGCATCATAAGTTTTTAAAAAATAAAGTAACAAACAATTATATTCAGATTTTTGGGGGAGTCCATTATCGGCTCAGGCTAGCTCATCATCAAGTCCCTTAATTCAAAAATAAAGGCACTTTTAGTTAATCCTATTAATTGACTAGTGATATTTTTCAGCACCATTCTTCAGGTAGTGAAACAGCCTGTGTACATACAAGACTATGTACATACTAGACAACATGCAGGCTCAAACTAAGTGACTCATAACATTCACGCCAAACAACTGCCAGGCAATGAACACCGCCAACAGTACAGAATCTATCCATTGACCCTTGACATTCCATGGTATTGCTGAATCCCCCACGATTAAATACGGGGTCTACAAGAACAGATCACAGGCTAAACATTCTGCAGTGAGTACCTCACCACCTACCTGTCAAAGCCTGTCTACAAGGCATCAGTCAGGTGTGTGATGGAATACCCTCTACTTAGATGAGTGCATCTCAAACAAGGTTAAAAAATCACACATTTTCAGGTTATAGTCCAACAGGTTTATTTGAAGACACAAGCTTTTGGAGTCTCATTCCTTCAGGTGTCAGGACTGAGACTCTGAAAGCTTGTGCCTTCAAATAAGCCTGTTGGACTATAATCTGGAGTGATTTTTGACCTTGTCCACCCCAGTCCAACACTGGCACCTTCTCATCATGCATCTCAAACAACAATCAAGAAGGTCAATACCATCTAAATGAAAGCAGCCTGTTTGATTGGCATCACATCCACAACCTTCACTACTGATGCATATGAATAGCAGTGTGTACCATTATAAGATACATGGCAGCACCTCACCAAGTCTCCAAAAGCTTCTACCAAACTTGACTGCGCCTGTGCAGAAGGTCAAGGGCAGCAGATACTTGGGAACACAACTATCTGCAAGCTGGCCTCCAACTCACATGCCATCCTGGCTTGAAAATCCATTCCCTCCCTGTCTTGGAGTGAAAAATCCATTCATACCAATTATGTGTGTGTGCCTGCACCTCAAGGACGCAGCAGTTCAAGAAGGCAGCTCAACTATCATCACCTTCTCAAGGGCAGCTATAGAAGGATAATAATGCAGACTCAGCCAGCGGCACCCATGTTTCATGAGTGAGTAAACAAAATGTGAATCTCGGGTAGGGAATGGGGCAAGAAACCCAAACAAAGTCACATAACTTCAAATCAGAAATATACTATTCAGGACTGACGTCAGGAAGCACTTCGTTTTACAAAAGGAACTACAAATCTAGAATACTGTCCTAACTCCCCTCATCTCCATCAAAATAAAAAAGCTGCTGGGTTTCATTAGCAGATGATAAACTGATAACCCCACTTGATCCTGGACGGATTAAAATATCTCATAATGATATTTTAAGAAGAGCAGGGGAGTTTTCCTGGTCCACTGGCGAAATATATACCAAACAAAGACCACAAAAACCATATTAATTGATCATTTACCTCAATACTGCTTGAGGGATGTTGCTGTGCATAAACTGCCTACTGCATTTTGCTACATTTTAGTAGTGACTATCATTAAGAAAAAGTAGTTCAATAGACTTAAAATAGTTTAGGCCAGCAAGGTATATAAATGAAAATAGTTTAGGCCAGCAAGGCATATAAATGAAAACAGTTCTTTTGGAGAGAACTGTTATCTTGAAATCATGACAGTGTTGGGTTAGGAATATGTCGTACTTTGACCATCCCATCAAAGAAAGTGGCCAGTTAACATTTTGGGTGTAACCCTGTGTCAAAATTGTTATGTGGAAGTGTTACACCCAGGGCATTGGCCAAGTTACATCATTGTATGTCATGTAACTGAAATGGAAAGCAGACCAACCATCTGCACATTCTCAACATTTTCGATCTGATCAACTGTCCTTTTGACGTAGGATTGTGATTCACCTCTGTAGGATGGTCTGCAATAGAAAGACATGGAGGCCGCTCAGTCCCTCAAACCTGTTCTGCCTTTAAATTCCATTATGACTGATCTTTATCTTAACTCCATTCAACCTCAAAAACCATAGAGAAGTTTCGAACTGACTATGCTAATCAGATAGAATTCAGGGCCTTGGTGGTATAGTGGCAACATCAACGGACTGACAATCCAGAGATGTGGCGTTCAAATCTCACAACAAAAGTCAACAAAACAGTATCAATAGAAGTGTCTTTGAAGTTATCAGAGTGGTATTGAAAACCAGCTGATTCACTAATGCCTGAGAGGAAGAAAGTCTGATTACCCAGCCTGGCCTATATGTGACTCCAGTCCCAAACCAACATAGTTGACTGGGCACTGATGTAGCCTAGAGGGACAGTCAGTTGCATCAGATGCACCTGCAATGGGCATTTTTATTCCAAACATATACTTAATTCATAAAATTTGTAAACCAAAGCATTAAAAACAACATTTCAACTTGAATATTAAAGGATTTGCAAGAAAATTCATCATGTAGGATTGTAACAATCTTTATTTTTACCAAATACATTCGACATAAGGTTGCTACAGCCTGAGGGCAAAATTTTCCAAATTGCATATTACAGTGAGTGTAATAAATACAAAGTTTTCTAAACAACATGTCACTCTTGAGATGCTTCAATATATTTTCAATATTCTTGATTCATGATGTAGAGACTATGTGTGAAGCACACAGCCTGAGGGGTTTGACAATTCCCTGTCCCTCAATGTTCTATGGCTGAAAGATCCAAGGCAACAACCTCTCCCCATTGCAGTCCTGCAGCGACTACCACAAGCTATAGTCCTGGACCTTAGAATGTGTGAATTTACACTCGATCAAGGTCGACTCCTTGAACTGGAAGCCAACAGGTTTTTCGGCTGTCCACAGAACATCTTTCACTGTGTAGGTGGTCCTTCAAGCATGGTTGATGTGTTTTTCAGCGTGTGCCCCTGAAAGCAGCCTATCGACCAGAGTACTGTGTCAAAGAGCTTTTAGGTTGGGATAGAAATAAAAGCCAGTCTTGCCAGTGATGCGTTGCAGGAATGTATAAGCTCAAATAAAGAATTCTGGTGCAACATTAATGTCAAGATGAGGTTGCAATTATAACACCCAATGCTATAATAGGAGTGAACATGGGCATGGGGTCAGCTCATTGTAGTAGGAGAAATAAACCGTGAACTGTAATTGAACAACTGGAAAAATGGATGATTTAATGGTGGTGGTTAATAGGTAAAAATTGCCACGAGTGATGTGGTGGAAAAACCGTTCAGTTGCAAGTGATAATATTTTCAGATATAAAAGGAAACATCCATGAACGCCTGAGATATGTGATTTTGTCCTTCCAGGGCCTGTTCAATCAAAAGCCCATTGCATGGGAATGCATTTCTCCCCCAAGACAAAATGTCAAGTCTCCCACGATTCTTTACTGCATTCAATGTCATTTCATCTGCTGTGAACACAATATTTTGTCAATGTGCACAACTCCTAGCAATTAGCAACATCTTTCTGACCTGAGGGACCATACAAACACAGACGATCCACTAAGGCATGCATACATGTCTATAGCTACCTCATGTGAGTCATTCACTTGTTACTCATGAAATAATCACAAATTTAAATTTCTATTGTTCACAAATTTAAAATAAACTAGTTTTGCCAACCTAAACTGTTTTATTTACATCAAAGCATGTTATGGAAACAGGTTACAACTAAATTCTGTGCAGGGTGTGAATACATATCTACCAGTTTAAATTCCACGTAGAGGTGGAACACATCATAAAACTTGAAAAGCTTGCAGCATTCTGGTGTATGTACATCTTACTATCAGAATGGAGTTGTCAAACAATCTCATTTGTGAACCAGGATTAGAAATATTTAAATGTTAGACAGGAGGGTGTATACTTTTAATGTCTTGTAACCCCACCCTCACCTCTATTTAGGGACTAGAAATCTCCTGATGTGTTACAAAAATTCTAAGGTGTCTGCTCGTAGCTCTGTAGCCTATGACTCAGTAGGTGCAAGCACTTATTTCATTAAGACTTGAGCACATAATTTATATTGACGCTAGCAAACCGAGGGTGTGTCGTACTGTCAGAGACGCTGTCTTTCAGATGCGATCTTGGACCAGGGTTCCATCTGGTTTTTCAAATGATGGAGAAGATTACAGGGCATAATTTGAAAAGACCACTGAGTTCTTTTGCCAATCTTCATCATTCAGCCAAGAACAGGCCATTTTGCTGCCACATTTAACTAATAATAACTGTGATGATAGTTTGACCTTAGTTTGTTCTCTATGGAGTGTCTCAGGATATTTTGAACATGTAAGAGGCTTGAATAAATGCAAGTTCATTAATTGTTAGAGATAGCAAGAACTGCAGATGCTGTAGGTGAGAGACAACAAAGTGTGGAGCTGGAGGAACACAGCAGGTCAGGCAGCATCAGAGGAGCAGGAAAGTTGATGTTTTGGGTTGGGACCCATCTTTAGAAATGGGGAGAGGGAAGGGAGCTGGGAAATAAATAGAGAGAGGAGGGGTGGGGCTGGGGAAAGTAGGTGAGGTGGTGATAGGTGAGTGCAGGTAGGGAGTGGTGGGGAATACACAGTGTGGAGCTGGAGGAACACAGCAGGGCAGACAGCATCAGAGGAGCAGGAAAGTTGATGTTTCGGGTCGGGACGCTTCTTCAGCTTGACCTGCTGTGTTCCTCCAGCTCCACACTGTGTTATCTCTGACTCCAGCATCTGCAGTTTTTACTATCCCCTAGGGAGTGGTGAGGATTGGTCAGTGGGTTAGGTGGGGCATAAAGGTGGGACAGAAGATGGATAGGTTGTGTCAGGTCAAGGAGGTGGAGATGAGAGGGAGGTTTGGACATGGCATGAGTCTCGGGCTGGGGAGATTTTAAAACTGGTGAATTCCATGTTTAGGCAATTGGACTGTAGGCTCCTGAGGCGGAATATGAGGCGTTGCTCTTCCAGTTTGCAGGTGGTGTCGTTGTGACACTGAAGAAGGCTCAGGATGGACATGTCGTCCAGGGAGTGGGAGGGGGAGTTAAAATGGTTGGCAACTGGAAGGTGTTGCCATTTGTTGCATACAGCACACAGATGCTCTATGAAACAATCTCTGAGTCTATGCTTGGTCTCACCGATGTAGAGGAGGCTACATCGGGAATAGCAGATACAGTAGACCAAGTTGATGGATGTGCAATTGAACCCCTGTTGATACAGAAGGTTTGTTTTGTGCCTTGAATGGAGGTGAGGGGGGAGGTTTAGGGGCAGGTGTAGCACTTCCTGTGGTTGCAGGGAAAGGTGCCGGGGGTGGTGGGGTTAGTGGGGAGTGTGGAGTGGACGAGGGAGTCGTGGAGAGAGTGGTCCCTATGAAAGACAGATGGGGGTGGGGAGGGAACTATCTCTTTGGTTGTGGGGTCAGATTGCAGGTGGCGGAAGTGGTGGAGAATGATACATTGGATGTGGAGGTTGGTGGGGTGATATGTGAGGATAATGGGGATTCTGTCTTTGTTTTTGTTGGGGGGAGGGGATGTGAGGGCAAAAGTGTGGGAAATGCAAAAGATGCAGTTGAGGGCATTTTTGATCACCTCAGGGGGGATGATACAGTCCTTGAAACAAGAACACATCTGGGACGTGCAGGAGTGGAACGCCCCATCTTGGGAGCAGACGCAGCGGAGGCAGAGGAATTGAGAGTAGGGGATCGCATTCTTGCAGGAGGGTGGGGAGAGGAGGTATAGTCCAGGTAGCTGTGGGAGTCGGTAGGCTTGAAATAGATGTCAGCTCGAGGCGGTTACCAGAGATGGAGACAGAGAGGTCCCGGAAGGAGAGGGAGATATCAGAGATGGCCCAGGTGAATTTGAGGTTGGGATGAAAGGTGTTAGTAAAATTGATGAACTGTTTAAGCTCCTCATGAGAGCACAAGGCAGTGCTGGTACAGTCATCGATGTAGCAGTGGAAGAGGTGGGGGATAGTACCAGTGTAACAGCGGAAAAGGGACTGTTCCATGTATCCTACGAAGAGGCAGGCATAGCTTAGGCCCATGTGGGTGCCCATTGCCACCCCCTTAGTCTGTAGGAAGTGGGAGGAGTTAAAGGGGAATTTGTTAACGGTAAGGACAAGTTTTCATAAGCGGATGAGGGTGTTGGTAGAGCGGGACTGGTTGGGCTTGTGGGAGACGAAGAAGCGGAGGGCTTTTAGGCCATCGTGTGGGGGATATAAGTGTACAGGGATTGGATGTCCATAGTGAAGATGAGGTGTTGGGGACCAGGGAATTGGAAGTCTTGGAGGAGGTGGAGGGCGTGGGTGGTGTCCTAGACTAGGTGGGGAGTTCCTGGACCATTGGGGAAAGAATAGAGTCAAGGTAAGTGGAGATAAGTTCAGTGAGGCAGGAGCAGGCAGAGACAATGGGTCGGCCAGGACAATCAGGTTTGTGGATTTTGGGAGGGAGATAGAAACTGGCAGTGCGGGGTTGGGGAATGATGAGCTTGGAGGCTGTGGGTGATGAGGTTATGAATAGTTTGAGAGATGATGGTTTGGTGATCAGGGGTGGAGTCATGATCGAGGGGACAGTAGGAGGAGGTGTCAGAGAGTTGGTGCCAGGCCTCGGCTATGTAAAGGTCAGTGCGCCTCGGGAGCCTGCAGCCCAATGGCTAAACATGGAATTCACCAGTTTTAAAATCTCCCCACCCCTGGCTTCATCCCATGTCCAAATGTCCCTCTCATATCCAACCCAATGGTCTCAACATGGACTTTACTAGTTTCAAAATCTCCCCACCCCCAGCCTCATCCCATGACCAACCCTCCCTCTCATCCCCGCCTCCTTGACCTGTCCATCTTCTCTCCCACCTATCCACTCCTCCCACCTCACTGACCAATCCCCACCACTGCCTACCTGCATTCATTATCATCATTCCATCTGCCTTCCCCAGCCCCACCCCTCCTCTCTCTATTTATTTCAGAGCTCCCTTCCCCCTCCCCCATTTCTGAAGAAGGGTCCCGACCCGAAACGTCAGCTTTCCTGCTCCTCTGATGCTCCCTGGCCTGCTGTCTTCCTCCAGCTCCATACTGTGTTATCTCTTCGTTAATTGTCAGCATTTGTTTTGCCTTTGTCCTTTGTAGAACCCAAGGAAGTGTGGATTTATAATATCAACATGTGAGACATGGGGAAATAGCTCTTGAACATGTCATTGGGAAATTATTAGAATCCTTTATTAAAGATATAATAACAGGACATTTTGAAAGTCAAATTGCAACCCATCAGAGTCAGCATGGTTTTTTGAAGGGTAAATCCTGTTTGACTAATTTGCCAGAGTTCTTTGAAGATGTAACAAGTAATGTGAATAATGTGGCTCCTCTCGATGTGGTATATCTGGACTACAAAAGATATTTGTTTAGGTGCTGCACAAAAGGTTAATACACAACATGAGATCACATGGGTTGGGGGTAATTTATTTCATTGGATAGAGGATTGGCCAACCAACAGAAAGCAGAGAGTCAGTATAAATGGGCCTTTATCTGGATAGCAAGATGTAACTAGTGGGGTGCCACAGGGTCCAGTCCTTGGGCCCCAACTATTTACAATCTTGATTAATGATTTGGATGCAGGGATAGAAAGTAATATTGCCAAATTTGCAGATGACATTAAAATAGCTGGGACAGTAAGTTGAAATTTTGGATTGTCATATTGCGGCTGTACAGGACATTAGTGAGAACACTTTTGGAATACTGCATTCAATTCTCGTCTTCTGCCTATAGAAAAGACGTTTTTAAACTTGAAAGGGTTCAGAAAAGATTTAAAAGGATGTTGCCGGCATTGAAGAGTTTGAACTATGGGGAGAGGTTGAATAGGCTGGGGCCATTTTCCCTGGAGAGTAGGAGGCTGAGGGGCAACCTTATAGAGGTTTATAAAATTATGAGAGGCATAGATAGGGCGAATAGCCAAGATCTTTTCCCTGGGATTGGGAGTCCAGAACTAAAGGGCATAGGTTTAATGTGAGAGGGGACAGATTTAAAAGGAACCTAAGTGGCAGCTTTTTACACACAGGGTGGTGCGTGAATGGAATGAATTGCCAGAGGAAGTGGTAGAGGTGGGTACAATTAGAACATTTAATAGGCATCTGGATGGGTGCATGAGTAGGAGGGATTTAAAGGGATATAGGCCAAATGCTGGCAAATGGGACTAGATCGGTTTAGGATATCTGGTCAGCTTAGATGAGCTGGACCAAAGGGTCTGTTTCCGTGCTGTATAACTCTATGACTGTAAGAAAGAAATTTACAAATTGATGTAGGTAGGTTAGTGAATGGGTCAAAATTTGCTAAATGCAGTTTAATATGGGTAAATGTGAGATTATCCATTTTGGTCAGAGGAAAAGAAAGGTAACTTATTATCTAAATGGAGAAAAACGTCAGAGTGCTTTGGTGCAGAGGGATCTGGGTGTCCTTGTGCATCAATTGCAGAAATCTAGTATGCAGGTACAGCAAGCAATAAAAAAAAGGCAAATGGAGTTTTGGCATTTAATGCTAAAGGATTCAAGTACATTCCTCTACGATGCAACAGTGCAAGGCATTAGTAAGACTGCATCTGGAGTATTGGTACAATTTTGGTTCCCTTACTTGAGGAGGGATGTGGTTGTATTGGAGACAGTTCAGAGGGGTTCACTAGATTGATTCTAGGGATGAGTGGTTTGTCTTATGAAGAGACATTGAGCAGTTTAGGCCTATACTCTCTAGAGTTTAGAAGAATGGGAGGAGATATAATTATGTTATTTGACATGTTAAAGGGGATTGACAAAGTCGATGTAAAAAGGATGCTTCCTCATTGGGACAATCTAGAATGAGAAGTCATAGTTTTAGGATAAAGAGTAGCAGATTTAAAACAGAGACAAGGATTCTCAATCTCAAAGGATTGTGAATCTGTGGAATTCACTACCCCAGAGTGCAGTAGATGCTGGAACATTGACTATATTTAAGGAGGAGATAGATTTTTAAAATTAATAATTGGTTTGGTTAGGGCTATGAAGAGCAGGTAGTAAAGTGAAGTTGAGGTCAAGATGAGTTCAGCCATGATCGTATCAAATGGTGATGAAGTCTTGAGGGAGAAAATTGCTCACTCCTGCTCCTAGTTCTTGCGTTTATGTTCCTTCATAAGACATAGTGCCAGAGAGAGGATTTGATAGACTCTTGGGTTACCTGGGTACTTTATTATCTTAAGCAACCCCTGATTAATATTTTGACATGCCGCTAACAACTTGTGAACAACATCCAAATAAACTGTCCAGGAGTACAGCTCTGTTCCCATGTGAGAGTCCTGTCCCCTGACATCTGTGAAGTGATTCACAGGATCCACTGACTGTCAGCAGCACCTGCTTTCATTATGGTAACCTGGCACAGCTGCAGCCTGCAGTGTTTGCACAAATACATGGCCTATTCTGATCTAAGTATCCTGGGGCACAAGCGATGTTTAGCGTGAACATGGTTTAGTGATGAGCCTTAGAATCCCATTAAATGAAAGAAGACAATGATTGAACGTTCTTCAATAAGTTGTTAGCACTCATGAATTAGTATCAGGAAGTGAGGCTTTGGATTAGTGGTAGTGTTGATGTCTTTGAATCAGAAGGCGCAGGATTTGGTCATTGCTCTGTCCTGGTGAATGAAGACTGGGGCTGCAGCTCTGAAACTGTGTTGACATCCAGTAGGGTACATACGTTGGTGGGTGTGGGTGGCATATGAGTTGCAGGCACCATAGAACCTGCCAAAATGAATCATAATTTTGCTGCTATAAAGATGTAATGCCGTAGAAGGAACATTCACATCGCAGTCTTTCAAACAGTTAGTTTCTGTCCACTGTTTCTCACTGTTACCTAGGGAAGTGTATGAATATATAAAAACATTATCCTGTTGTAATTTCTGGCTCTCTCTAACCTGCCAAACTACTTTTATTGTGCTTTTCTCTCATGTCATGTTTGTTTCTGGTCTTTCTTTGTTTGTCTTTCTCATTGTTGCTGTATTGTTCTGCATGGCTTGCTTGCAGATTGTGGAGGTGTGCATCCTATCAATGAAAAACAATAGTGGGAAATGGTAAACAACTTGATGGTGGGAGAAAAAGGCAGATCATCAAAGGCTTTTGGGCAAACCAAGAGAAAGATGCTGAAACAATAAGGTTCAGGGGAAAGAGAGTTGATGATTAATCTGTAGTAAAGACCAATTGGTTTGCAAGTAAGTATGGAGCTATAGATTTTGAAGAAGTCAATGCTGAAGATAACACATCATGGACCCTGAGTATCACTTGAGGAATGCAGAGAACTTACAGTGGTTCAAACAATTAGAAATAAAAAGTTACTTACATTTTTTAGAACTGTTAGAATTATGATTAGTCATCATCTCATTAGTAACAGATCAGGCTGAAGGGGATGAATGGTCTTTTCCAGTTCCTCCGTGCAACTCAATTTAGGAAATAAGAGAGACCAAGAGAGAATATGAGAAAAAACTGGTCAAGTCTTCTAAAGGCATATAAGCAAACTCAGCAACTACAGCTAGTCAGTTTCTCTGCTCCTATGATGCTGCTTGGCCTGCTGTGTTCATCCAGCCCTGCACCTTGTTGTCTCAGTTTCACCTTAGTTGTAGCAAAGCTTCTAGAGACCATGATCTAGAACAAAGTTAACAATCACTTGGACAAATGTCTGTTAATTAAGGGAAGCCAGCATAGATTTGTTAAAGGGAACAAATGTTTAACTAATTTGATTGAGCTGTTTGATGAGTTAACAGTGAGGGTTGATGAGGATAATGCAATTAACATTAACTGTTCTGTTAACAAACTTCCAAAGGTTGTTTCATAAAAGTGAAATATGACAGGCATGTCAGTGTAACTGAAATGCATGGAACATGGAGGAACAGTGGCATCTTGAATATGAAGTTGGTTTGAATGGCAGGAAACAAAGAGTTATGGTGAATGGTTGTTTCACACTGGAGAAAGCAGTACAGTGAATTTGCCAGGGTTAGTGTTGGAACCATTGCTTGATGTGTATTAATGACCTGGATGTGAACGTGCAGGACAGGAGTTGAAAATTTGCAGACTATGCAAAAACCTGGAAGTCTTGTGAATTGTGAAAAAGATAGTGATACACTTCAAAAGGACATTTACAGCCTGGCGGAATATGAGGACACATGCCAGATGAGATTTAATGCAGTACCTATGAAGGCAATAAATAATAATAATTTTTCATTCAGGCATCAGGCTGTCGATGACTAGGCCAGCATGTATTGCCCACTTTTAAAATCCTTGAGGTGATGGTGGTGAGCTGCCTTCTTGAACCAGGATGTGGAGGTGCTGGTGTTGGATTAGGGTGGACAAGGTCAGAAATCACGCGACACCAGATTATAGTCCAACAGGTTTATTTGAAAACACAAACTTTTGGAGCATGGCCCCTTCGTCAGAAGTGAGAAATAAGCACACGGAACACAGCATTTATAAGTAAAAGATCATAAATGTTAATCCCCGAATTTCTTTGAAGTCACTGCCCTGAGAGAACTAGACGTGTAAGGAAGAGGTGACATTTTAGGTCAAATGCAGGTTAGGTGTGAGGCCTTGTTTAGAATCTGTTTGTGTTTCGATTTGGAGTCAGACTGGTTTTATTTCTAAAGTAGGAATTTATAAAACACCACATTGACTGACTGTCTATAAATGGTGCGCTTTTTGAACAAAATAGAATGTATCTACAAATACAAATTCACCCCATAGATACATACACATATTAATCAATTAAAACCTTCTAACTGATTAAAGATTTAACAGCATCTTAGGTTTGTTTAATACATCCTCATCAGTTGTGTGACCCTTTAATCTGTTACTTATAAATTCCGTGTTCTGTGTGCTTCTTTCTCACTTCACCTGACAAAGAGGCCACGCTCCAAAAGCTTGTGATTTCAAACAAACCTGTTGGACCATAACCTGGTGTCACGTGATTTCTGACCTTGTCCACCCTAATCTATAACCTGGGGTCATGTGATTTCTTGAGTCAGTGCAGTTCATTTGGTGTAGAGACACTTTCAATGTTGTTAGTCAAGGTATTCCAGGATTTTGACCCAGTCACACAGAAGGATCAGTGATATAGTTGTAAGCTACATTCTAAGTTTTGCCATTGCACATTCAGGAATGTTGGTTCTAAGTCACAATGATGAGGCTTGAAGGGGAACTTGCAGGTGGTGGTGTTCCTACGTATCTTTTGTTCTTGTTCTAGATGGAAGTGGTCATAGGTATGGAAGGTGCTGTTAAAGGAGCTTCGGTGAATTTCAGCACTACATCTTGTGGATGGTTCACTCTGCTACTACTGAGCATCAATAGTGGACAGAGTGGGTGCTTGCAGATGTTGTGCCAATCAAGCAGACTGTTTTGTCCTGGATGGTGTTAAGCTTCTGAGTGTTGTTGGACCTGCACTCATCCAGGCAAGTGGGGAGTATTCCATTACACTCCTGACTTGTGCCTTGTGGATGGTGGGCAGGTTTTGGGGAGTCAGGAGGTGATTTACTCACTTCAGTATCCCCAGCTTCTGACCTGCTTTTGTAGCCAAAGAATTTATATGACTAGTTCTGTTCAGTTTTGGTCTGATAAAACCCAGGTTGTTGATTGCAGCAGATTCAATTATGGTAATACCGTTGAATATCAGGGCACAATGATTAGATTTTTGCTAGAAATGGTCATTGACTGGCATTTGTGTGGCTTGAATATTATTTACCAGCTGTCACTCTAAACTTGGATACTGGCCAAATCTTGCAGCATTTGGACATGGACTGCTTCAGTTTCTGAGGAGTTGCGGATGGTGTTGAACATTGTGCAACCTCAGCAAACATCCCCATTTCCGACCTTATGATAGAGGGAAGGTCATTGATGAAGCAGCTGAAGATGGTCGGGCCGAGAACACTATCCAGAAGAACTCTTGCAGAGCCGTCCTGGAGCTGAGATGACTGATCTGTCAACCATCTTCCAACGTGCCAGGTATGACTCCAACAGCAGAACATTTTCTCACTGATTCCCATTGACTCCAGTTTTGCTAGGGCCCCTTGTTCCCATACGGTCACATGTAGATTCAATGTAAAGGGCAGTCATTCTCACCTCACCTCTGGAATTCAGCTCTTTGTCCATATATGAACCAAGGCAGTAATGAGGTCAGGAATGGGTGGCCCTGGTGGAACCCAAACTGGACATCAAATAGCAGGTTATTGCTAAACAGGTGCTACCTAATTGCAATTTTGATACAATTGATACCGAGCTAAAAGGATACAGGAGCAGAGGGACCTTGTTGTATATGTGCATAAATCATTGGAAGTGTTCTAACAGATTGAAAAATGTGGTTGAAGAGGAATAATGGATAATTGGGTTTGTGGTGTTTACACTTTTGATGTGCATATGACCATGCTCATCACCTGGGGCTGTGTTCCAGTAAATGGCTGAACTGTTCCTAACAGCTTCTTCTACAAATAGACCAGGATACTATAGATAAGTGAGATTTGGATGAGTTGCTGTTTTGGAATGATCTTACTATACATTTTTTCTCCACGTTGGTATGCACTTGTTTTCAAAGGAATTTGTACCTTTTTATGTGTGGGTGTGCATGTGTGCGTCTTCTGAGTTTCATCAATAGAGGCATGGAAGCAAATGGATAAGCACCTGAAGAGCAGGCAAGGGTGGGGAGATGGGATAACACAGTGTGGAGCTGGAGGAACACAGCAGGCCCGGCAGCATCAGAGGAGCAGGAAAGTTGACGTTTCGGGTCAGAAATGGGGAGGGGTAAGTGAGCTGGGAAATAAATAGAGACGAGGGATGGGGCTGGGGAAGGTAGATGGGATGGTGATAGGTAGTGGTGGGGTTTGGTCAGTGGGATGGATGGGGTGGATAGGTGGGAGAGAAGATGGACAAGTTGTGTAGGGTCAAGGAGGCAGGGATGAGGGGGAAGCTTGGACATGGGATGAGGCCGGGGGTGGGGAGATCTTAAAACTGGTGAATTCCATGATTAAGCCATTGAGCTGTAGGCTCCTGAGGTGGAATATGAAGTGTTGCTCCTCCAGTTTACGTGTGGTGTCATTGTGACACTGGAGGAGGCCCAGGATGGACATGTCACCCAGGGAGTTGGAGGGAGAGTTAAAATGGTTGACGACCTGAAGGTGTTGTCGTTTGTCACGTACAGAGCGCAGATGCTCTACAAAGCGGTCTCTGAGTCTACGCTTGGTCTCACTGATGTCGAGGAGCCCACATTGGGAGCAGCGGGTACAGTAGACCAAGTTGACAGATGTGCAGGTGAATCTCTAGCTGATATGGAAGGTTTGTTTTGTGCCTTGAATGGAGGTGAGGAGGGAGGTTTAGGGGCAGGTGTAGCACTTCCTGCGGTTGCAGGGAAAGGTGGTGGGGTGAGTGGGGAGTCTAGCTGACAAAGGAGCCACGGAGAGCGGTCCTTATGAAAGGTAGATAGGGGTGGGGAGGGATAGATCTCTTTGGTCGTGGGGTTGGATTATAGCTTTAAGTCATTTGTCGCGTACAGAGCGCAGATGCTCCACAAAAGGTCTCTGAGTCTACTTTCCTGCTCCACTGAATCTGCCTGGCCTGCTGTGTACCTCCAGCTCCACACTGTGTTACCTCTGACCCCAGCATCTGCAGTTCTTGCTGTCTCTCGGAGAGATGAGAGTTGCTGTCGCAGAGAGCTGGCATGAACACGATGGGCCAAATGTCAGTGGGCTGTGATTCATTGTGAGCTGACGTCCTGTAGTTGGCGCCGTGACGCAGCGTCATATCCGCCCTCTTTCCACGGGGGTTGTTGTGGTTTCCATGGGAACGAGGGGCGGGTTGGGGGCGGAGCGCGGTGGTTGGTGGGACGGTGGAGGACCGCTGGTCCCGGTCAGTCAGTCAGTCAGTGTGTGATTGAGGGAGGACGGGATGTCGGTTAGCGAACAGAGCCTGGCATCGCCGCCGTTGTCTCCCCTTCAGGCTCCGCGGCAGGAGGAGGCGGCGGCCGTAGCCGGCCTCAGTACCAGGATGCCGGCTTGGAAAAAGGAGATCCTGGAGAGGCGGAAGGCCAAGTTGGCGAACCCGGCGGCGGATGGCCGGACCTGGATCCCGAGCCGGGCGGCGTCCCATAGCAACCAGACAGAGCTGGAGCCGAGCCCGGAGGCAGCGGGCGGTGCGTCCGGTTCCGAGGCCGGGGGCTCCGTGCTGCTGGAGAACATCGCTCCCGTCCAGGAGAACCCGTTCATTCAGCGGGAGCGGCGGAGGAGGCGGCGGTTGCAGGCGGAGAGCGAGTCCTCGGGGGTGGGAGGCGGTGGGGGTCTGGGCCAGGATCCGGCCAAGCCACTGCAGCAACTTCTCGAGTTGTACAGCCACATGCCGGGGGTCCGCACCATCCAGGCCGACAACATCATCATCATCGAGTCAGACCCGAATTATTTCAGTGAGCCGGGCAGCCCGTCCCGGACCCGGACCCAACCTCAGTCCCAGCCCCAGGATGTCGAGCAGCTGCTGTCCCGGGCCGGGCACGGCAGTGTGGCCGAGATCCGAGCCGCCGAGGTGCTGGTCTACGATGGCACGCTGAGCCGTAGTGAGGAGAACCTGAGCAGCCTGGGCAGCGGAGATGCCGGCCCCCCGGGCGGCCTGCACGGGAAAGTCAGCCGCCTGCTCGAGAAGTTCGACCGCAACTACGTGAAGCCAAGCCGGTCGCGGAGCACGGAGAACCTGCTGGACGGCTTCTCCCCTTCCCGGGACCGGCCCCGAAAGCCTCTCCTGTTGCCAAAGCCCCCCTCTCTCCGCCAACTCGGCCAAGGGCCAACCAGTCCAGGCCCCAAGGGGATCCACTCTCCTGGCCCTCACCTGTCACCCCCGCCTCAGCCCACATCTTTCCCGCTGTCGTCGCCGACCAGATTCTCTGGTCCCTCATCTCCGGTGCGCACGCCTTCTGTCCCCTCTGTGTCCTCACACAACCAGGGAGATGCTAAGCTGGCTGCCAGTGACAGGACTGAGCCTGGAGGCAGACCCTTTTCTGTATCCTCTTATCGCAAGCATTTCGAGAGTGGACCTGCTAATCGGCAACTCAGGCCGAAAGAGTCAACCCCAAGTCACTCTCCTGCTCACCAAAACGGCGAGAACATCTCGAAGGATCGGATCATCAAGAATAAGGTAATAGAGAACGGTCTCCGAGATCTCGATTTAATGGGGACCAATTCATTTTCTGTGAATGGAGGAGAAATGGACAGAAAGGACCGAATGGATGCAAATGTACTTGGAAGTGGCTGGATGCCATCTTCTGTCAGTGCTGCCAGCAGTGAGGTTTCCAAGGTGCGTGCATTTGATCAGAGGAATGCTTCAAAATCAAGTCCTGAGAGACCCCAGCCTGCTGTAGCTTCCAAATCTTTACCAGCAAAATCCAGTGCCACTCCCTCAGGGAAGATGAACCAGGACCACAAAGTGGCAAGTTCAGCCAAAGTAACTTCAAACCAATGCAATGGTGTATCTGCTTCCACCAGTCTGAATGACTCCTTTGAAATCATACCTGCCACACCTCCAGATGTTTCATCCATTCCGGAAGAGGATATCCAGGCAAGGGCACTGGCAAACCTCAAAAAACAGTCGAAGAACTCATTTGTTGTGATTCCAAAGAAGAGGGTGAGTGTCTCTGTATCATCCAGTGATGTTTGTGATTATAGGGAAGCAAACAATGAATCTTGTGAAAAGCCAAAAATTGAAATTAGTACTTCCAATTCTGAAGCTCAAACAGACCGGGTCTCTGCTGTTTCCCTGGATAGGATCAGCCTATCTGACCATGAACAGAGTACAGAAGGAAAATTACCTTTCAGAGAGCCTTCTCTTCCCAAAGCAGATCTTGAGCCAAAGGAAGAAGAAGTCATGAATAAATCAACATCATGCAGTACCTATGAAGTTTCTTGTAAGCATATAAATGCTCAGGTTTCAGTCGAGAAAGAAAGACCAGGCTTATTGCCTACTCCAATGTCTGAAGCAGAGCAGAAAGCTGAATCCACTGTAACCCTCGTAAAAATGACAGCTCGGAATGACAATGACCTCCCAGTCACTAACATAGATGATATCTTGGGAACAGGAGAGAAAGAGACCCCCAAACAACCAAGCAAGGCCAAATCAGCTGGAGCAAAGGACAAGCTTCCTGAGGAAACTGTGGGTGGCCTGCACCACCCCTTTCTGCAGCGAAAGAGTGGAAACACTTTCACCATTGTTCCTCAACGCAAGCCAGCGAGCAGAGCCCAGCAGCCCTCTGTAGACACAAATGAGGTTTCTCAGGCAAATGGGACTCATGAGCAGACAGTGGAAGATCCTGAACCATCACTTGCCAAACTGGGGGTATTGTTAAAGAAACGCTATCCTCTTGCTGAGGAGATACAAGTGATTGGAGGGTATCTGTCGTTGGAACGATCCTGTTTATCCAAGGCTGGTTCCACGAGGAAGAAGGTAAGCTTACTGTTTCAAATAACGTCCTTGGTTTCACATGCCCTCGGCACTAATTCTGTTGGATTTCACCCAGAGTAGTTCTCCAGAGTGAAAGTTTTCTTTTCACTTTGTATCCCTGAATATACTAGAGTACGGCAATTGCAAAATGGTTATTCAGCTCTGATGAAGAGTCAATTAGACTTGAAACATTATCTTGCTCTCTTTCCATGGATACTACCTGACCCACTGTGATTTCCAGCATTTTTTTTATTTTCAATCACAAAGTGGTATTGCTTCATAAAATCGTGGTAAAATGCAACATAAAAAAAACTCTTGCATAAAGAGTGGTTAGGGTCTGGAACACAGAATCTGAATGTAGTGTAGTCTTGTAGGTTTCCAATGGGATGGGATTTGGATAATTATTCAAGGAAATGAAATTTATAGGGCTACAGGGAAAAGAAAAAGGGATGGGTTTGGCTGAGTAGCCTCCAGAGATCTATGGAATGACCAACTTCTGTGTTGTTACAATTCTCTATGATTCTATTTAAGCTTGTCATTATTATTTGGGTCACTTGAGTTGATATTTATCCCACGAAGGGGAACATTTGGAGTTTAATTTAGCTGATGACTGCTTTTACCATGAAGGTAATAATAACTTGGAGCTGCTCAAAGTTCAACTTTGCTCATCATTTCAGAAACCACAATCGTATTTGAAATGTAGATTCTTTCATTAATCCTTGCTGACAGTCTTCATTCCGTTTACTGCATTGACTTTGAGAATTCTGAGCAGCCAGCATTTGGGCTGAACAAACTTGCTGCTAGGTTTAGCATTTTGTGGATTTTAGTTCTTATAGATATTTTTAACTCATTCACAGGAGGTTAGCAGACCAAAAGAAGCATCCTTAATTGCCCTTAACCCATGTATTCTGGGTAAAGTAGGTGCTTCTGCAATGAGCCAAAACAGTATTCTTTCAGGACGGTTTGTTTTCTTGAAGGCTATTATTTGATTTTCAAAAGCTACTTGAAGGTAACACAGGTAGAAGATTTAAGTTGGAAACTGAATTGCTATTGAAGCAGGAATTAGCAAACATTCTCTACACCTACATTAAAGGATGTTAAAATAACAAGAGACTTGTTACGTATCCAACAACAATTAAACAGATTTTCTTCATTTTGTGACGTCCACTCAACCCGTTGTCTTCTGTCACTGATTTAAATCAGACTTGAATGAACCTTATTGTTCCAGTTATAGTTTATCCACTTGAAAGCAAGACACAAAAGGAGGGTTTTAAAGGGGAAAAAAATAAGTTGAGAAATCCTATTGATGAATTAAGCTGCAAGTTAGCAATTTTTGCTCTCATCCTCTACCTTGCTGTGATGGGCCTTGTGCTTCCTCAATCCTCTGTCTTGCTCCTTACAGCATCTCCCTTATTTTCCCCTCTCTTTCACATTCTTTCTCACACACTCTTGCTTTCTCATTATGCGTGCATTCGTATTATGTTATGATAACAAAGATATACAGCTGTAACAAATCTGCCTTTCTACGACTGTATTTTCAGCCCTCAAAGTTGACCCCAGTGGTTCTTAACCACATTTTTGAATAACCAATCTGAGAGTCACCAGTTTGAATCTTAAACAAAAAACTTGGCAATTTATTAACAGTACAGTAACTTCAGCAGAGCAAAACTTAACCTGAAACAACAGCTAACTCTTCATCCATTCCTTTATCTACCCAAATGTTTTCCCTCTCTCTCTCGCTCTCGCCTCTCTTGCTCACCTCTACCTATTATTTACTCCTCCTCCCTCTTCCACCCATCCTTAGCATATATACCAAACGTTTCCTAGCTTCAATCACTTTTGAAGAAGGGTCAGTGGACCTCAAACCTTAACTCTACTTTCTCTCAGCAGATGCTATCAGACCTGCCGAATTTTCCCAGCAATTTGTTTTTGTCCCAGGGACTGATCTCATTAATAAACAACTTCTGCTATTTGTTTAAACATAATGCTCTTCCCCAGTGATGAAGCATCTGCAGAACCTTTTTAATCAGGAACCAATCTGCAATTAACTTCTAGACCTAGCTCATGAATAAAAAAGAAAAAAGCTTGTGTGGTTTTGTTTTCCTCTTAACACATGCTGTTACCATTAGGTCCAAAAGTCATCTTTATCTCACAGTTCACAGCTCCAAATCCAAAATTGATAAAAGAATAAAATAAAAATGATGAAAAATCTGCAACGTTTTTAACAATTCATAGCTGGAGCAGCACAGCATCTTGGCTTTCCTATCTCGATAGGTGGTGGTGCTTAGAACCCAGTTTGCTTTCTTCTGTCTTCATTTTGAAAGTTAACTGGCAGGGTTGTTATTACTGTGTAGGGATGGGGTGTGGACTATTTATTTTGAAATAATTAAAAATAGACTTCCCTAAGTGCATCAATTCTGGCAGCTACCAAAAACTGTTTCCTCCCCTCCCACCTTTCCCACTCAAAAGCATCCTGAAAGGACTTTTTTTAAAAAAAAAAAAATCCAATAGGAGAAAGAGTGGTGTCAGCTATTCATTGACTGCCAAATTCTGATGTTCTGCTTGGAAATAATTGTCATTTCAACTTGTAGCAACATTTATTTGTGGCTTTAATTCTTATGGCTCTCTCAAGCGTGCACTTGCTCCAACTCCTCCAGCCTTAGGTTCTTCCCCTTGTCCCTTTGCTGTTCCTCCAATCATAGGTTCTGTTTTTGGTGGAGCAACAAGCATGGGATAGAAGGAATGAGCTGGACTGTGAGCATGGGTGAGATAGAACCAGTGATTTGAGAAGCAGCTCCTCTTCCATGCTCACTGCTTCGTGACCCGTTTTCCTGCTACCAATGAGAAGTCTGAACCTGCTATTCTTCTCCATATGGACAATGGAGAGCCCATAATGTAAATCAATATTGTGTGTGGCGTCCTTTCTAGAATTTTTCCCCATATATTTGTTTGCTTGTGGGCTGCTTGTGATATTTCAATGGCAAGCTAGTATGTTACCTCTGTGTATTTTGAATCCTGACTTCAATACTGTTGGGATTGGAGTTCCAGGGTATTGACTCAGCCACTGTATAGGCTTGGCAATAGTCTTCCAAGTCAGGATAGTGTGTGGTTTTGAGGGGAATTTGCAGGTTGTAGTATTCCCATGCTTCTGCTGCCCTTGTCCTGGGTGGCCAAGGCTGTGAATTCAGAATGCTGCTGCTATGAATCAATGGTAGGGTGAGTGAACACTAATAAAGATTTTGCCTTTTTCTTTCATAATGGGGCAAATTGTTTTTGTTATCTCCTCCAGAACCTTGGAGCCGAGTAATAACATTCTTATTTGCTTAAAGTGATTTGCACTTGAGCATTCTTGCTGTTGTAGTTCAAAGCTTACCCTTCCTGTAGGATCTATATCAGGAAGGTTTTCAGTGCCAGTCTCCTATTCCTGGACCCAAAGAATATTTGGTGGATATTGGTCAGGGCATTTTCTGCATATGGAAGGTAGGCAGTGGGTGAATTGAGCAGATCATCTCGGAGTAGGTCAGTATGATGCAGCATGAATGGTTTCAACTAGCTTGTGGGTTTTCATCAGCCAGCTGATGTGGGGTGGAGATGGGCGTTGTTGATGTTTGGGGTGTTACTCAAAGGATTCCGGTTATGACTAATATGGTTGCACTCGATTGAGCGGCAACAAGATGCATGTGTGATGATCTTTCTCAGACAGGGGTGCAGTGCACTGGTGCGGAGTCTGAAAGGGCAGGTGCTGAGGTCAGGTGTGATAGCAGCACCTAAAGTAGATCTAACAAGTTTCTACTCCGAGATAGTAGGTCTGAAGAAGGGTCTAGGCCCGAAACGTCAACCTTCCTGCTCCTCTGATGCTGCTTGGCCTGCTGTGTTCATCAGCTCTACACCTTGGTATCTTAAGTTTTGTACTCGGTTGTTTCTAGTTTTGCTGCTTTCTTCAGATGCCCCAGAGAAGAATGCCTTGTCTAGAGTCATTCCCAAGTATGTTGGGTTGGGTTCATGCTTTAGACTTTGACCATTTGATCTTTGATCAGCAATTATTTCTTGTCACTGTTGAGGTGGATTGCACCGGATATGGTTTTTGGAATTCAACTTGAGACGATATGTGGCACAATTGTATGCCAACATTGGAGCATCTTCATCTGAGATATAGAAGGATGGAGCTTGGGTGGTACATTAAATATCATCAGCACAGGTGAACTTGAGATGTGGTTGTTGGTGGGTCATCTGTTCAAAGGCTAGATTGGAAATTGTGTGACACTTAGCAACAGTGATGATGAATCTATCACAAATATTCGTGGGTGGGGATTTTCATCTGAATTTGAGTTGTGGCTTCAAAACCCATGTAGAGAATTGTAGGGAAAAAAAAACTATTTTCTAATCAACCCATTCAGAGATATTATTACGTATCTCTGGAACAGGTGGGACTTGAACGTAGGCCTCCTGGCTCAAGGGTAGGGATACTACCACTACGATACAAGAGCCCATTAAATACCACAAGCTCGTTGCTTGTTGGATAGATATTTTAAATGTCTCTGTTCTGAGATGTTATTACACACCTCTAGAGTAAGTGGGACTTGATCCTGGCTCAGAGGTAGGGACACTACCACTGCACCAAATTGCAGAAACTTACCCCTGAGATCATTTGTTTAGAGTATTGCAGAGAATCTCTCCGTTCTGCTGTTGGAATTTTCAGATCACGATGAACACAGTGTCAAGTGCTGTTGTTCCATTATTTCTTCATTTGCCATTTGCAATGAGATGACTTACATGAAGTACACCTGCACATGAGAAGTGGTCAGTAAACATGTTGCACAACTGTAGGTCAGAGCCATCTTCTAATGTGAAGTACGCCTGTGTGTGGGAAATGTGTGCTGGGACATGTCGAAGAACAAAATGTAAGGGCAGGTATTGTCAGGGGCATATTTTATGTTGCATATGTAGTGGGTGTGTGTTGGGAAATGCATTGCCATTGTGAGGAGTGGGCATTGTGATATGTGCTTTGCTGTTTGGGGCTATGTACACGTACTTACAGTATACCTTGGCAGTACTGATAATGACTTTCTTTACTGGAAATGCTTATTAAGTTCTTTCAGATTTATTGTACTGATAAATTGTACATTTAATGATCTAAATTTGATTTATAAAGAGGTTATCTCCACAGCTTCTCACTGTATTTCTCGTTGTTTATCCAGTGTGTTTTGGTGTGGAAAAAACAATTTTATCCATCTGATTGTTTAACAGTTGGAGCATTTGTGAATGAAGCTATTTATTCTTAAAATGTTTCAGAGCACTTCAGAGTCAAGAGCAATATGCAGACATCTATTTAAGAAGTTCAATTTGATAAACTTTCCATTTCATCAGTTGCTCAGAGGCAAATGAATTTCAGTGTAGGAAAAATGTGAGCTGTGAACTTGATGTTCTGTGCTGCCTCATCCGGTGTCATGAATCACTTGATTGGTTCTCAATGATTTGGTGAGTCATCCTAAGGGATGAAAGTCATTTCTGTTAGTGATACGTGACCAAAGCTTCAAGTGAAAAGGCTGCTTCTCGTTGAGGTGACATACATAATGGTGTGGTTTCCTGATGTGACTCTGAACAGCCAGTATGAGTGAATGGCTAACTTAATTAAGGAGCTCGTGCTCTAGCAGTACTGTGGAAAGCCTGAGGTATCGCCTTGAATTTGAGGTCAACCTGTCTTAAATGTCATGTTGCAGGGCCACAGGTTTAAACTGTGAAACCCTCTTGATATCAGGACTCTTGAATGACCCTGGTGCTATGTAAATGTCCAATTAGCGTGGAATTGGGAAGTTAGAGCCAAGGCAAAATAAAAAAAACTTGTGGCATAGGGGCTTTATAATGAGTTCCGGTTATTTTTTATAATTTTGTCATGCATTGAGAACATTAAAAATGGCGATTAAGCTCACTGACACATGACAAAAGGTTTAAAATCTATTGTTACTCATAAGCCCATGTGCTGCCCTGTGAGTTGCCATCGTAAGCTATAGGAGCAGAATTAGGCCATTCAGCCCATCTAGTCCTCTCCGTCATTTGATCATGGCTGATATGTTACTTAACCCCATTCTCCTGCTTTCTTCACATAATCCTTGATCCCATACTAATTAAGAACCTATCTCAATGACTCGGTCTCCATGGCCTTCTGCGGTAACGAGTTCCACAGAGTCACCATCCTCTGGTTGAAGAAATTCCTCCTCATCTCCGTTCTAAAGGGTCATCCCTTCATCATGAAGCTGTGCCTCCAGTTCAACACTCTCCCAGTAGTGGAATCATCTTTTCCATATTCACTGCACTCTGGCCTCTCGGTACCCTGTAAGTTTCAATTAGATTCTCCCTCATTCTCCTCTATTCCATTGAATACAGACCCAGAGTCCTCAACCGCTCCTAATGTGATTAAACCCTTCATTTCCAGGATCATTCTTGTAAACTGCCTCTGGACCCCGTCCAATGCCAGCAGATCTTTCCTTAGATACAGGGCTCAAAATTGCTCACGATATTCCAAATATGGCCTGACCAGAGCCTCATGCAGCCTCAGCAGTACATGTCTGCTGTTGTACTCTACCCCTTTTGAAATGAATGCCAATGTTGCATTGTCATTTATAATTAAAATATCACATACCACCCAAAAATTCTTTTCATTCCACTGATATCAAAGAACAATGAAAGCTTTGAACTCCAAAAAGATTTTTATACTTAGAAAAATAGTAAGGTGGTAAGGAAAAGCCAGGGAACTATAGACTGGTGAGCCTGACATCAGTGGTGGACAATTTGTTGGAGGGGATACTGAAGGAGGATTTACATGTATTTGGAAAGGCAAGGACTGATTAGGGATAGTCAGCATAGCTTTGTGCATGGGAAATTGTGTCTGACTAGCTTGATTGAAGTAATGAAGAGGATTGATGAGGGCAGAGTGGTGGATGTGATGTACTTGGACTTCAGTAAGGCGTTTGACAAGATTCCTCATGGTAGACTGGTTAACAAGGTTAGATCATATGGAATACAGGGAAAACTAACCATTTGGATATAGAACTGATGAGAAGGTAGGAGACAGAGGGTGGTGGAGGAAGGTTGCTTCTCAAGCTGGAGGGCTGCGACCATTGGTGTGCCATCAGGATTGGTGTTGGGTCCACTGCTTTTTGTCATTTTATATAAATGATTTGGATGTGTACATAGGGGACATGGTTAGTAAGTTTTAAGATGACACCAAAATTAGAGGTGTAGTGGACAGTGAAAAAGTTTACCTCCGAGTACAACAAGACCTTGATCAGATGGGCCAATGGGCTGAGGAGTGGCAGATGGAGTTTAATTTTGATAAATATGAGGTGCTGCATTTTGGAAAAGCAAATCAGGGCAGGACTTGTACACTTAATGGTAAAGTCCTGGGGACTTGCTGAACGAAGAGACCATGGAGTGCATGTTCATAGTTCCTTGAAAGTGGAGTTGCAGATAGACAGGATAACGAAGAAGGCGTTTAGTATGCTTGCCTTTATTGGTTAGTGCATTGAGTGTAGGAGTTGGGAGGTCATGTCGCGTCTGTACAGGACATTGGTTAGGCCAGTTTTGGAATACTGTGTGCAGTTCTGGTCTCCCTGCTATAGGAAGGATGTTGTGAAACTTGATGTTCATGTGTTCATATTAAGATTTACAAGGATGTTGCCAGGGTTGGAGAGTTTGAGCTGTAGAGAGAGACTGAATAGGCTGGGGCTATTTTCCCTGGAATGTCAGAGGCTGCGGGGTGATTATATAATCATTTATAAAATCATGAGGGTCATGGTTAGGGTGAATAGCCAAGGTCTTTTCCCCAGGATGGGGGGGGACGTCCAGAACTACAGGGCATAGGTTTAAGGTGAGGGGGAAAGATTTAAAAGGGACCGAAGTGGCAGCTTTTTCACGCAGACCATGGTGCATGTATGGAATGCGGTGCCAGAGGAAGTGGTGGAGGCTAGTACAATTATAACATTTAAGAGTTGTCTGGATGGGTATATGAATAGAAAGGGTTTAGACGGATATGCGCCAAACACTGGCAAATGGGGCTAGATTAATGTAGGATATCTGGTCAGCATGGATGAGTTGGACTGAAGGGTCAGTTTCCATGCTGTACAGCTCTATGACTCTATTTGAGCTGTCTTCCTTGTTGCGTGATGTCTGTGCTTTATGTACACTGTGCATAAAAGTACAATGTCAACAATGTATGACTGTAGTGTGTCGTAACTGAATAGCCCGTAATATAATAAAATGTAAGTGAATCTTGGCACCTTTTTGTTTGTTATAAGGGAAAGCTGGGTTTTATACTTTGCACTCCCGACTTGTTTGTGGATTTATTAATAAAATCACTTATTCTGAATTCTAGTGCAGAACAGAATCAACCATGGAGGGACCCTGTACCACATCTATCGGGAAACAGCACTGCAATCTAACATTGTAACAATGAAACAAATGTGCCATTCTTACTTGGTCTGACCTATATGACTGCAGACCTGCAACAATATGGTTGAACCTTAACAACTGTCTGAAAGGCCTGAGCGAGTCATTCAATTAACGGGCAGTTAGGAATGGAAACAGATACCGGCTTTGCAGTGACATCCACGTCCCGTTAAATAATTTTATAAAATGGCCATTTTGTGCATATCTGGATCTCTCAATCAGCAATGTGACAGCAGCAACTTGGATTTATACACCTTGACATAAAGGGGCTTCCCATGGCACTTTTTGACAAAACTTCTGTGAAACATCAAAAATGGCAGTGAGCCACAAAGTTGTTTTTTAAGGTTGCTGATCAGAACGTGGGCAAAATGATAGATTTTTAGGGCCTTCTGAAAGGAGGGAAGCACACTAAGAGAAATGGAGGCTTAGGGAGGAAATCCAACGCTCAAAGCCTCAGTAGCTGAAGACCAGGCTGAGGTTGAGTTTAGGGATGTGTGAAAGCCCGGAATTGCAGGAGAGATCTTGAAGCTTTGTAGCACTGGAGAAAGTTATTGAGATAAGGAGGCAATGAAGGGTTTCAAAGCAATGATAAATATTTTGAGATTGAAGACAAGGAGGCATTGTTAGTCAGTGATGGGTAAACAGAACCTGGTGCAAGTTGGAACTGAGCAGCAGATTTTTGTGTAAGTTTATGGAAAGTGAGAGACTGATGAGGAGAGCATTGGAGTTGTCGTGTCTAAAGCTAATAATGGTGTGAGTGAGACTTTGACCAGCAGAGGCAGGATTGGGCAGCAACAGAGATGGAAGTAGATGGACTTGGTTTGGATACATGATCAGAAGTTCGGTTCAGTGTCAAGTATGATGCCAAGGTTGTGAATGGTCTGATTCAGTCTTGGGCAGTTGCCAGCAAGATGAATGCTGTCATGATTGGGAACTGGTATGTGTGGCAGTTACGGAGGACAATGGTTTGAGTCCTCCCAATGTTTAGTTTTATTGTGGGACACGTGCAACTCTTGAGTCAAATTATTACAATCAGGAATTCTTAAAATCATACAGGTGAAATTCAAACTCTGATTTTTCTCTAAATTTCTTTAAATCTCCCCAGAAGTTGATTCTTAAAGCTCTCTTAGCCTTCCCTCCTAAATCTGGTTCAGCAAGCAAGACGTATTTATGAAATTCTTAAAAGAACAATCATCTTCAAAACATTCTCTGCCTTATCCAGCCTTTGTCACTCCTGGCTTTGCCATTATCCTCTGGAAAACAGATCTTGTCAACTGTCTACCAGATAGACTAGTTGAAATGTAGCGGTGTACAGTTTGAGCTCGTGAACTTTACTAATTTTAACCCCAAAAACACTCTTCACCCTTTGGTTCGCCACATCAGTTAGAGAATGTTATGCTTGGATGTCATGCACGCAGTATGAAGAATCAAATAGAAGGTCAAAATACTTATCAGACAGTCTGTTTTACTGTTGTTAGTTCAAGACACCAGGAAGTACATTGAATATATCCACGGAATCTTTTACCTCCACGTGAAAGGGCAGAGGTCCTTCTTTGTAATGTCTTATCTCAAAGATAGTAATGCCACCAGGAATGGATCTTTCACAGCAGGAGTTAAGTAGGTGGGAATAGTTTGATTCAGATGGCCACGTCATCATTTGAGCTGTTTCTAGTGTTCCATTTGTATAGCAGTGGGCCATAAAAATTCCACCATGGTGTCATCCTCGATGTTGTGCTCATTTCTCTGGTGGTGAACCTGAACCCATAACCTTCTAATTCTTTAAAGTGTAAGTATTACAGATTGAGCAATGACTAACAGTAAAAATGTAAATTGCTGGATTGCAGGTGCTGTTCAATGGCCCAGCACGAGTACAACCAGCATATAATTTATCTGAAACGTTGGCTTTGTATTCAAGTCTAAATGTCTATTCCTGCTGAAAGGTCATCAGTCAGAGCCCACATTTTGTGTTTTGTACTTCCTCACCACCAGTTTGTAGAGCTAAACTACAACAAAATAATTGTCAAAGCAAGGTGGGTTTTCAGTCTCCTGATTCTGAGTAGCTTAATGTGGAACTAACTGTAGTGCTTCCTGTAGAAACTGTGGACCTGTAACTTGTTACCTTTGTTAACCACTTCTCAAATTTATTTGCATCTCTGGATTGAAAATGATCACTGTTGACTTCCTTATGGGGTCAAGGATGTGTTGATGGAGTACATCCAGTTCTCAGCACCTGACTTTACTGTGACTCGACACTTAGTGTTGAATTTTCCGTGTATTAATGTAGTTCAGGTTTGCAGATCTCTACTTGTACAGTGAGTCCATAGGAATTCCTGACATTGTTGTTCCAGGGATATGTGAAATTCTGAAGTCTTTACCAGCCCTACAAAGTTGCTGAGAGGCTTCTTGTGCTAGTGGCTATTGATCTGCAGTTGATCTTGCTGATGTCATGTGGAAAGGTGGTTTGTGGCTGCCTGACTGTACACAGAATAGAAGTGCTGTGACTGTATCTAACGCATTAATTTAGTGTCTCTGGAATGCCCATTCGTGCTGTCAGCTGAATTTTCCTTGCTTACTGTGTAACTTTGCTATGTAAATCACTTGTATTTTCCCCTCCCCCAATTAAGAACAGAACAAAAGGAACCCATGCATAACTCAACTGCATTCAAGTTGAACAGAACCATAACTCTGCACTTTACGTACCTTTGATACATGTCCTTCGAAAGTCTTGTTCCTTAATGGCCTTTCTTTGTTCTTTTCCAAAGATCCCTTGGTCTCCACCTTGAAAGTTCTACTTGATCCCTCAGCATCCACAAACTTTATTGAGAGTATTCCAAATTTCTGCTTAAATTTTGTGGAAAAGTAGATTTCACCCTCAGTTTTAAAATTGTCTTTCTTGTTCTAATCAGGGAACCCTTAGATTATAGTCAATCTCTGAAGCTTTAATATCATTTTTAACGACTTAGAAAACTGGGGGCATATCCAGTTTAAATTTAAGGGAACACAGACAAAGGTTATTTACTCTGTCTTCAAGTTAATTCTTTAACTCTGGTATCATTGTCTATAATGTATCCCTCTCCCAGGCTAATATAATTACTGAGGTTTAGTGTCCAAAACTGGATAGGGTCTGCCCCGTGCTCAGTAGAAGAGAAGCGTAACTATCCTAGCTATTGCGTTCAAACTTGTAATTATAGGCCAATGTTTCCCTAGTATTTAGTACTTTTCATACCTGTGGACTAACTTTTAGTGACTTGTAAGAATGGACAACTGCATCCCCTTGCCCCTCCTTTATTCTGATTCTCTTACCATTAAGAAAACTTTTTAAGATTTGTCTTGGAATAAACAGAATGACCTCATACTTCCTGTCTGCTTTGCCAATGAATTATCAATGTCTCTTCAAAACTGTCCATGCCTCCTAATTTAGTTTTATACAATCTCTGATATTTGTCACTTTCTTTTGCATCCAATATGTTGACAAATATAGTGAAAAACTGAGGCACCAATACAATGGAGCATGACTTGTCATATCCTGTTAATCCAGAAAACAACCCATTGTCATCTGTTTGCCACATCCCTCACTAGTTACAGTTTATCTTCAATTAGAAGTTTCATGAGAGTGAATCCAGGTGGTGCTGGCTGCACAAAGTTACTTTATCAAGGGGTCAGGAGGCAAAATGAGGTGGCATTAAAAGTGTCACTGGAAGCAAGTGTAAAGGATTCGGAAGAAGGAAATAGACATTTACTGCTCCGGAAATTGTAACTATTTTTAATTGCTATGGCAACCATGAAGGTGCTTCCTCTGGAGATGCATACTGACCAACTAGTTTTGTTGGTAGTATTCATTCCAATTCTCTTGCAACATCACGACAGGTGATAGAACATTGAACAGTACAGCACAGTACAGGCTCTTTGGGCCACGATGTTGTGCCGACCTATTATCCTACTAAGATCAATCTACACTGCACACCCTACATTTTACCATCCTCCATGTGCCTATCCGAGAGTTGCTTAAAGGTCATCTAAAGTATCTGAATCCACCTCCACTACCGGCAGTGCATTCCACACACCCACCACTCTCTGTATGAAGAACTTACCTCTGACATCTCCCCTATTCCTTCCTCCAATTACCTTAAAATTATGCTCCCTCGTAATAGTCATTTCCACCCTGGAAAAAGGTCTCTGACTATCCGATCTATCTATGCCTCTCATCGGTGATATCGGAAGAGTTCTTTTCTTTAAAGAAATCTTCATACCTAACTCCCAAGTTTTGGAAATGGAATGAATGAGTAAAGGTTGGGTAAATCTGTTACTCATTTCCCACATATTTTTTTCTTTGTGAATGAAGACAGGAACATTAAACAAGCTCCACCAGTTGAGGGGAATGGAGGAAAGAAAATCTGTCCGCTTATCTATATCTCTAAGTTGCTCCTTGAAATCTGGCTCTTTGATCAAGCTTTTGTAATTCTGTCCTGACTTCTTTTAACGTTTTGATTTGTGTTTAATAGGGGCCTTGTGACATTTTACTGAATTTAAAGGTATTAAATAAATGCAACTTGAAGGCTCTTGAAGGTACATTGATAGTGTCTTTACCTCTGTTCCAAGGTCCTACCTCTTCTAGAGGTCTGTCGTAACATGTTTGAACAGGTTGATTCAAAAGTATCTTTAAATACAACTTTTTGAAATATGACTTGAGAATCAAAGTTCTGTACTTGCTTTGCAGGTTGGACTTTCCCTATTGCTAACATCTAATTGTTTTTAAAAAAAAAAGGAAAAATATAGACAGTATTTCAAGATAAAATACAGAATAATGTATAAATCAATGTTGCTGCTGGAATTTGACATTGTGACCTCTGGTCCACTTCATTTGGTGAAACTGGTAATAATTGCATTAAAATACACAAGCCTGCCAGTATAATGTGGAGAAAAGCATTCTTTTGTATCCTGTACAAAACTAGGGCAGAGTTAGAGCTAGTTTTTCAAAGGCATTGTCAGACTCTTCCTACATGGTGCATAGTGTGGAATGAGGATGTGTGCTGGTCTTTGATATAAGGCTGCTCTCATTCCTTGTTTTGTCTGCTAGATGTTAAATCTGTTTCATGGTTTTGGTTTAGTTTAAATGTTAGTTGTTTTGTGAGTACAAGTATAGAAAAGAGCTCAGTTTAATGTGTGCGGTTTTTCTGTATTCAGGCAGATGATGGAAAGGAACTTTACCTGCATCATTGAATGCCAGCCTGAAATAGTCTAGCATCTGAGTGTTGTTCAGGAACTAACTTGTTTAATAAAGTCAGAAGTGGATTTCCCTTGTAATAGTTAACTCTTTAATGTCTGACTGGATTATGAAATGTAGTTGATGTTTGATTATGTTAGCTAATCTTTCTTTAGCAGATCCTGTCTTTTTAATGCTGCCGTAAGCTAATATTGCTGTCTTTGGCCTGTTGCACTGTTCAAGTGAAGCTCAACATAAGCTCGAGGAACAGCATCTATTTATGAGGCATGTTACAGTTCTGGACTCAACATTGAGTTAACCAATTTCAGACCATAATTTTGCCCTGCTGAAGTCCAATTTTATTTCCTTTCCTTTGCATGTTTTGACTTTTCTCTTGTTTTTAATGTCTGTCAGTAGTACATCTGTTCTAGACACATCTTTTGTTTCTTTCTTTCTCCATCCCCATTCCTTTAGCCCCGTGAGATTAATTCTTCTGTTGTTCAATCGCTCCTTCCTCCATGCTATTGCAGATCTGCCTGTGACGATGACCCACCTGCCTTTTGCTAAAAATCTGAAATGTCTCTAGCTTTAGCCAATTCTGATGAAATATTGTCAACCTGTAATATTAATTCTGTTTCTTTCTCCAAAGATGCTTTCTGACCTGCGGTGTATTTACCAGCATTTGCTGTTTTTAGAACAAATGTATTAAGCTCAGAGTACACCTGTGATTCAGCTAATGTCACATGATTAAGCACAACACCAAAGGTCTTGCTCAAGTGTTGATTCTATATTAAATGCCAACTATTGATAAACAGGGTTGGGGAAATGAATGAAGTTGCACAAGTCTGTACACTTGGAACGAGAGCAGTTGTTCCTGTCATGTTACATAAACCAAGCTGAGTGGAGGAATAAGTGATCAAGTTGGAAAAGTGTCATTGAAAGTATTTACGTTGAATCAAGTTTGAGCTTCTAATGGAAGTCATTTTGCCAATTAAACACCTATAAAGTTGGAACCAAGATTCTGAAAGTCATAGATTTTACTGTACGGTAAAGAGGCCCTGCGGCCCATTGTACCTTTGGTCTTCAAACATCCACCTAATCTGATCCCATTTTCCAGCACTTCACTCATAAGAACAAAGAAAATTACAGCACAGGAACAGGCCCTTAGACCCTTCGGCCCTCCAAGCCTGCGCCGATCCAGATCCTCTATCTTAACCTGTCGCCTATTTTCCAAGGATCTGTATCCCTCTGCTCCCTGCCCATTCATGTATCTGTCTAGATACATCCTAAATGACGCTATTGTGCCTGCCTCTACCACCTCCGCTGGCAATGCGTTCCAGGCACCCAGCACCCTCTGCGTAAAGAACTTTCCACACATATCTCCCTTAAACTTTTCCCCTCTCACCTTGAAATCGTGACCCCTAGTAATTGAGTCCCCCACTCTGGGGGGGAGAAAGCTTCTTGCTATCCACCCTGTCTATACCTCTCATGATTTTGTAGACCTCAGTCAGGTCCCCCCTCAACCTCCGTCTTTCTAATGTAAATCATCCTAATCTACTCAACTTCTCTTCATAGCTAGCGCCCTCCATACCAGGCAACATCCTGGTGACCCTCCTCTGCACCCTCTCCAAAGCATCCACATCCTTTTGGTAATGTGGTGACCAGAACTGTATGCAGTATTCCAAATGTGGTTGAACCAAAGTCCTATACAACTGTAACATGACCTGCTAACTCTTGTACTCAATACACCGTCCAATGAATGAAGGCATGCCATATGCCTTCTTGACCACTCTATCGACCTGCGTTGCCACCTTCAGGGTACAATGGACCTGAACACCCAGATCTCTGTGTATCAATTTTCCCCAGGGCTTTTCCACTTACCATATAGTTCGCTCTTGAATTGGATCTTCCAAAATGCATCACCTCGCATTTGCTTGGATTGACCTCCATCTGCCATTTCTCCGCCCAACTCTCCAATCTATCTATATTCTGCTGCATTCTCCGACAGTCCCCTTCACTATCTGCTACTCCACCAATCTTCGTGTCATCTGCAAATTTGCTAATCAGACCATCCATACCTTCCTCCAGATCATTTATGTATATCACAATCAACAGTGGTCCCCTGTGGAACACCACTGGTCACAGTTCTCCATTTTGAGAAACTCCCTTCCCCTACAACTCTCTGTCTCCTGTTGCCCAGCAGTTCTCTATCCATCTGGCTAGTACACCCTGGACCCCATGCGACTTCACTTTTTCCATCAGCCTACCATGGGGAACCCTGTCAAACGCCTTACTGAAGTCCATGTATATGACATCTACAGCCCTTCCCTCATCTATCAACTTTGTCACTTCCTCAAAGAATTCTATCAAGTTGGTAAGACGTGACCTTCCCTGTACAAAACCATGCTGCCTATCACTAATAAGCCCATTTTCTTCCAAATGTAAATAGATCCTATCCCTCAGTATCTTCTCCAGCAGCTTCCCCACCACTGATGTCAGGCTCACCAGTCTATAATTACCTGGATTATCCTTGCTACCCTCCTTAAACAAGGGGACAACATTAGCAATCCTCCAGTCCTCCAGGACCTCCCCCGTGCTCAAGGATACTGTGAAGATATCTGTTAAGGCCCCAGCTATTTCTTCTCTCGCTTCCCTCAGTAACCTGGGATAGATCCACCCTAATGCCTTTTAGAATACCCAACACTCCCCCACCCCCATGCTGACTTGACCTAGAGTAATCAAACATCTATCCCTAACCTTAACATCCGCCATGTCCCTCTCCTCAGTGAATACCGACGCAAAGTACTCATTAAGAATCTCGCTCATTTTCTCTGACTCCTCGCATAGCTTCCCTCCTTTTGTCCTTGAGTGGGCCAACCCTTTCTCTAGTTACCCTCTTGCTCCTTATGTATGAATAAAAGGCTTTGGGATTTTCCTTAACCCTGTTTGCTAAAGATATTTCATGACCCCTTTTAGCCCTCTTAATTCCTTGTTTCAGATTGGTCCTACTTTCCCGATATTCTTCCAAAGCTTGGTCTGTTTTCAGTTGCCTAGACCTTGTGTGCTTCCTTTTTCCTCTTTGCTAGTCTCACAATTTCACCTGTCATCCATGGTTCCCTAATCTCGCCCTTTCTATCCCTCATTTTCACAGGGACATGTCTGTCCTGCACTCTAATCAACCTCTCTTTAAAAGCCTCCCACATATCAAATGTGGATTTACCCTCAAACAGCTGCTCCCAATCCACATTCCCCAGCTCCTGCCAAATTTTGCTATAGTTGGCCTTCCCCCAATTCAGCACTGTTCCTTTCGGACCACTCTCGTCTTTGTCCATCAGTATTCTAAAACTTACGGAAGTGTGATCACTATTCCCAAAGTAATCCCCTACTGAAACTTCAACCACCTGGCCGGGCTCATTCCCCAACACCAGGTCCAGTATGGCCCCTTCCCGAGTTGGATTTTTCACATACTGCTCTAGAAAACCCTCCTGGATGCTCCTTACAAATTCTGCTCCATCTAAACCCCTAACACTAAGTGTTGGGAAATGTTGGGAAAATTAAAATCTCCCATCACCACCACCCTGTTGCTCCTCCATCTTTCCATAATCTGTCTACGTATTTGTGCCCATATCTCACGCTCGCTGTTGGGAGGCCTGTAGTACAGCCCCAACATTGTTACTGCACCTGTCCTATTTCTGAGCTCTGCCCATATTGCCTCACTGCTCGAGTCCTCCATAGTGCCCTCCTTCAGCACAGCTGTGATATCATCTTTGACCAGTAATGCAACTCCTCCACCCCTTTTACTTCCCTCTCTATCCCGCCTGAAGCATCTATATCCTGGGATATTTAGTTGCCAATCTTGCCCTTCCCTTAACCAAGTCTCAGTAATAGCAATAACATCATACTCCCAGGTACTAATCCAAGCCCTAAGTTCATCTGCCTTGCCTACTACACTTCTTGCTTTAAAACAAATGCACCTCAGACCACCTGTCCCTTTGTGTTCATCAACTGCTCTCTGCCTACTCTTCCCCTTAGTCACACTGACTTCATTATCTAGTTCCTTACAGGCTTTAGTTACTACCTCCTAACTGTCCACGAACCTCCTCATTTGGTTCCCATCCCCCTGCCACATTAGTTTAAACCCTCCCCAACAGCATTAACTAAACTTGTATTAACTTTGTATTCTATGGTGTTTCAAGTGTTCTCTGAATACTTAAATGTCTTGAAAGTTCCTGTGTCTGCTACCCTCCCAGGCAGTGAATTTCAGAAACCCTGGGTGAATTTTTTTTTCCCCTCAAATCCCTGCTAAACCTCCTTCTCCCTACCTTAAAATTTTACTCCCTGGTTATTGACGCCTTAACTAAGGGAAGACTTTCTTACTGTCTCCTTGTCCACGAACTTTGTACACCTCTGATTCCCCCCTCCAACTTCTCTGCTCTAAGTAAAATAACCCCTGCCTATCTAGGAGCAAACTACTGCAACTGCTGGAATCTGTACTGAAAACAAAAGCTCTGATGAAGAGTCATCTCGACTCTACGTTAAGTTTGCTCTCTCTTCACGGATATCTAACCTGCTGTGATTCCCAGCCTGTCTAGTTTCTTTTCATCGCTGAATCGCTGCAGCCTAGGCAACATCCTAGAACATCCAAAATCAAGTTGCTGGAGAAACTCAACAGGTTGGCATATCTATGGGAAGAAAGCAGAGTTAACATTTGAGTGTGGTGAGTCTTCATCAGAACAACACTCAAATTGTGAGTTACAATACAAACAATTCTTGGGCTCAAGCCAGAGCAAAGGTAAGATCATTATCCCTGCATGATCACAATTGGCCAGATTCCACTTATTTTCCATAACCGCTTTCTGCCTCACTATTTCCATTATGCCCACCGGTCATGCTTATGCATTTTGGTATAAAATGCTCAGTCTTCTGTGTCAATGATTTTGTTCTCCACTGCAACATCCACTTCTGAACTGTATACAGCAAAATTAGACCTGTTGTTATCTGCTGCCTCTGATCTTTTACTGTTGAGAAATGTCGATGTAGCGTTACGTGAATCCCAAAATAATGCCAACACACTTACAATAATTAAGTGAAATTGTCAAAACTAGTGATTGAGATAATAGATTGTATATACAACGAGCAATGTAAAATGAATGTGTCCTCAGACTTTGTGAGCAAAGTTACAAAAGTATCAATAGTCCAAAAGAGTGGGTAAAGTAAACGTTGGCCCTTTAGAGGATGAGAAGGGGAATTTAGTTATGGGGTATGATGAAATGGTCGAGGCATTGAACGGGTATTTTGTATCGGTCTTCACAGTGGAGGACACTAATAACATGCTAGTAATTGACAAAGAGACGAAGGTAGGTGAGGACCTGGAAACAATCATTATTACGGAAGAGGTAGTGTTGGGCAAGCTAGTGGAGCTAAGGATTGATAAGTCTCCTGGCCCTGATGTAATGCATCCCAGGGTACTAAAAGAGATGGTGGGAGAAATAGCAGGTGCACTGGCGGTAATTTTCCAAAATTCGCTGGACTCTGGGGCAGTCCCAGCAGATTGGAAAACAGCAAATGTGACGCCACTGTTTAAAAAGGGAAGTGGACAAAAGATGGGGAATTATAGACCGGTTAGCTTAACCTCTGTAGTGGGGAAGATGCTTGAGTCTATTATCAAGGAAGAAATAGCAAGGCATCTTGATAGAAATTGTCCCCTTGGGCAGACGCAGCATGGGTTCATGAAGGGCAGGTCATGCTTGACAAATCTTTTGGAATTCTGTGAAGACATTACGAGCAAGGTGGACAATGGGGACCCAGTGGATGTGGTGTACCTAGATTTCCAAAAGGCCTTCGACAAGGTGCCGCACAAGAGGCTACTGCATAAGATAAAGATGCATGGCGTTAAGGGTAAAGTATTAGCATGGATAGAGGATTAGTTGACTAACAGGAAGCAAAGAGTGGGGATAAATGAGTGCTGTTCTAGCTGGCAGTCAGTGACTAGTGGTGTGCCTCAGGGATCGGTGTTGGGACTGCAATTATTTACAATTTATATAGATGATTTGGAGTTGGGGACCACATGTAAGGTGTCAAAGTTTGCAGATGACACTAAGATGAGTGGCAGAGCAAAGTGTGCAGAGGACTGTGAAACTTTGCAGAGGAACATAGATACATTGAGTGAGTGGGCAAAGGTCTGGCAGATGGAATACAATGTAAATAAATGTGAAGTCATACATTTTGGTAGGAGTAATAGTAAAAAGGATTATTACTTGAATGGTAAAAAGTTGCAGCATGCTGCTGTGCAGAGGGACCTGCGTGTCCTTGTGCATGAATCACAGAAGGTACGTCTGCAGGTACAACAAGTAATTAGGAAGGCAAATGGAATTTAGTCCTTCCTTGCTAAAGGGATTGAGATTAAAAGCAGAGAGGTTATGTTGCAGCTGTACAAGGTGCTGGTGAGGCCACACCTGGAGTACTGTGTGCAGTTTTGGTCTCCTTACTTGAGAAAGGATGTACTGGCACTGGAGGGGGTGCAAAGGAGGTTCACTAGGTTGATTCCGGAGTTGAGGGGGTTGGCTTATGAGGAGAGACTGAGTAGATTGGGATTAATATTCATTGGAATTCAGAAGATTGAGGGGGGATCTTATAGAAACATATAAAATTATGAAGGGAATAGATAAGATAGAAGTAGAGAGGATGTTTCCGCTGGCAGGTGAAGCTAGGACAAGCGGGCATAGCCTCAAGATTAGAGGGAGCAGATTTAGGACTGAATTGAGAAGGAACTTCTTCACGCAGAGGGTTGTTAATCTATGGAATTCCTTGCCCAGTGAAGTAGTTGATGCTACTTCAGTAAACGTTTTTAAAGATAAGGTAGATTTTTTTTTGAACAATAAAGGAATTAAGGGATACGGTGAGAACGCGGGTAAGTGGATCTGAGTCCATGAAAAGATCAGCCATGATCTTATTGAATGGCGGAGCTGACTCGAAGGGCCGGATGGCCTACTCCTGCTCCTAGTTCTTTATGTTCTTATGTTCTTATGTAAATGCTTCTCTTTGCTAACATTCATTATGAATTGCTAGCTAGCCTTGATGCAACATTTTTGATCAACAATTCCTACGATGAAACTTAGTTTTTCCTTGGTTTTGCTGCCACAATTATGTATTTTGTATTTTGCCAATAGATTACAGTCAGAATTTTCAGAAATGTTAAGCTTTTACTTATTTTGCTGCACCAACAGAAAATAAGCTAATTACCAGAGAACACAGGCCTGCAGTTTTAATTTGGAGAGCAGTCATTACAGAAAGCGATTCTGTCTAATTAAGGTATTGATTGGCTCAATCAGAGCTGCACAGATGCTCCACTTTTGTTCTAGCTTACTATTGATTGATAAGTTCATGCCAAAGACTGTCTCAGTCTGTCTATAATACTGTTGGTCATCTGTAATTTGTTCAGTCAAATTTGTATTTTCAGAGAAGTGAGATGTAATATCATGGAACTGAAGCACCCACTTTTTTTTCATTTAATATACAATGAACGACCTCAATGAATTTCTAAATGCCTTATGAGAGAACATAGTTTGAAACACTGCTGTAAATTAATTGCAGTATTTCTATTAATCCAGTGAGTATTTAAACTAATATGTTAATGAAGTCAGGTATAGTATTAGCCTGAGCCACCTGATCTGGTAGTGATATTACCTTCTGGTGGGATTTTGATGTTTGTAGTGTGTGTGTTCTAAGACATAGGACACTGCCCCAATCAGTGCCCTTAAGTCTACTCCATCATTCAGTTGGATAAGTGCTGATGAGTGTGTTATCTCCATTTTCTTTATGCACCTACCACACTCTGTTCAGTTCTGGTTGCTTCATTAGAAAAAGAATATAGAGGCACCGGAGAGGGTTTTGAGATGTACAAGGATCATAGCAGAAATAGAGTGGGTATTTATTCTGGAAAAGGATTGCTAGGCTATGCATCTTACCCTTGATTAAACAAGGCTGAAGGACAGTCAAATGGAGGCCCTTTAAAAGGGTTTAACTCATATAGAAAGGATGTTGCCTTTAGCGTCTACCTAGATGCCTCGATCTAAGCTGGTTACCAAGAAATCTAGCCAGGATTTCAGAAATAAATGATTCCTGAATGTCTTGACTCTAACTTCAAGATTATGTGCTGTTATTTTTGATTTTCCCACTACAGTCTGCCTGCTTGAATCTTCTTAATATTTTAAGTATCACTATCATATCTTCCTTACTCTTGTGAACACAGGAAAATAAGATGGTGAAAGGGCAGTTCCCAATCTTGTCGCACAATAATAACATTTATTTTAATTTACTCATTTTGTGGGATGTGGGTGTCACTGGCTGGCCATCATTTCTTGCCCATCCATAGTTGTTCTTGAAGGTGGTGGTGAGCTGCCTTTTTGAACCGCTGCAGTCCTCCTGCTGTGGGTTGACCCACAATGCTATTAGGGAGGGAATTCCAGGATTTTGACCCAACGACAGTGAAGGAACGGCGATATATTTCTAAGTCAGGATGGTGAGTGACTTGGAGGTGATGGTGTTCCCACATATCTCATGCCCTTGTCCTTCTAGATGGAAGTGGTCATGGGTTTGGAAGGTGCTGCCTGAGGATCATTGGTGAATTTCTGCAGTGCATTTTGTAGATAGTACACACTGCTGCTACTGAGCGTCGGTGGTGGAGGGAGTGAATGCTTGTAGATGTAGTGCTAATCAAGCGAGCTGCTTTGTCCTGGATGGTGTCAAGCTTCTTGAGTGTTGTTGGGGCTGCACTCATCCAGGCAAGTGGGGAGTATTCCATCGCACTCCTGATTTGTGCCTTATAGGTGGTAGACAGGCTTTGGGGACGCATGAGGTGAGTTACTTGCTGCAGTATTCCCAGCATTCTGGCCTGCTCATGTAGCCGCTCTGTTAATGTGGTGGGCCCAGTTGAATTTCTGGTCAATGGTAACACGCAGAATGTTGAAAGCGGGGGATTCAGTGATGGTAACAACATTGAATGTCAAGGAGCGGTGCTTAGATTGTCTCCTATTGGTGATGGTCATAGCCTGGCATTTGTGTGGCGCGAATATCACTTGCCACTTGTCAGCCCAAGTCTGGATATTGTCCAAATATTTTTGCACGTGAACATGGACTGCTTCAGTATCTGAGGAGTCACGAATGGTGCTGAACATTGTGCAATCATTGCGAACATCCCCAATTCTGACCTTATGATGGAGGGAAGGTCATTGATGAAGCAGCTGAAGATGGTTGGGCCTAGGACACTACCCTGAGGAACTCTTGCAGAGATGTCCTGGAACTGAGGTGACTGACATCCCACAATCACGACCATCTGCCTATGTGTCAGGTATGACTCCAACCACCGCAGAGTTTGCCCCCTGATACCTATTGATTCCAGTTTTGTCAGGAACATATAAAGTTCATACTCTATTTGATGGAGTTCTGTGCTCAATATGTCATTGCTGTCAATGTGAATGAAAATTCTGAGGGGGGTGAGAAAAAACAGAATTATTGTCTTCTTCAAAAACTCCACAGTTTGGCTAATGTAGTAAGTGGGTGTTGCTCTTCTGCACAACAGGATATCTCAGTGTATGGCTAATATGCGTTACCATTCGCATGGGATAGTGTGAATAATTACTCGGTTTGTTCCAACTATACTTCATGCTGGAAATAATATAACTAAAATACAGGATGTCTTCATTTAAAATTGTATTTTTGAAAATCAAAACTTTAAGTAAACTACTGTAAGTGAAACATTGATTCCCACATGATAATTTCAAATGAGTCCATCAATATTAAAAGTGCTATTAGGTTCCATAGAAAACTGAAATGAAAACTTCATCTGTGACCTCTGAGTTGAGGTATAGTCCTTTTAAATGGCTGAATTCATTGTAAACAAAATAAATGATGGCTGTCAGTTTTGACCCTGAAAAGTGCCCAGTCCACCTCCGATCATCCTCGATAAGATACCTCAAAGGTTTACGTAACAGGTGAAGCTAACTGTTTCATGCTGCTACTATGCAGTAGCAATACAAGTGGTGTTTGCCATTAACAGGATGTTGCCATAAGCCAAAAATATGTTCTCCAGCCGCACAACTAAGTAATGTGGTAGTTGAATTCCTTTGGTGGGATGCCAAAAATATGTGGATTAAATCCCAAAGCAAGCGGATCATATCAAACAGCATGCCCTTTCGGCTCTTTTCAACAAGCAAGTACTAACTGACCTGACAATTCTGCATTGGATAACATGGGATAATCCTGAGTGTGCAAAGAAATACACTGCCAACCGCCATAGGATTATTAGTCAAGCTCACTGTATGATATGTGTGTGCGTACTGGAAGCTACGTGTATTAATATACATGACCCTGTTTTACAAAGAACATTCACGCTCACTGCACTTATTTGAATTTAACAAAGTAGGTAACATCCATTTGTTGGTTCATTCTTATGGCAATGCCTTGACCAACTAGAATTTAAACTGAGCCTGGCAACTGTCATGTTTTGCATAATTATCCTCTTCCAATACTATGTGGATACAAGTTCTTATTTGTTGAGGTTTGTAGACCGAAGTAATGCAAGGATTGTAATTAGCACTTATTGGCTTGAATTGGCTTGCCATCCCAGGTTTGTATGTAAATGTTAAAACTGGGCATTGAATTATTTGGGCATATTTTGCTGAATCTAATCCTTGGTTTGCTGCAGATTTGTCAACATTGCCCACTTAAGTCTCTCCTAGTTTTACCAATAAAAAGTGTAGAATAAGGATTTATTTCTGATTTGACAACAGCTTTTTTCACTGTGACAGATTTGATTTAAATAGATTTAAATATAAGTTACTGAACATGTTGCTCAAAACATTTCCACACATTTCTGTCTGTGCTGTTTATGTTGTCAAAAAATGTTACTTCATTCCTTAATCCCTTAGACAGCAAAACAGCATGTTCATAAGTTGCTTGCATAAATGTGCTGTGTGTAAGAACATATGAAGGAAATAATTATAAGGACTTGTATTTATATAGTGTTTTTCATAATCACAGGACATTCCAAGGAGACTTACGGCTAATGAATTTTACTCTCTGTTGTAATGTAGAAAAGATGACAGCTAATAAGAAGTCCCATAAATACCACTGTGATAATTGCCAGATAATCTATTCTAGTAATGTTGCTTGAAGGATAAATATTGGACAAAACACCAGGGTGATTGCCCCTGTTGTTCTTCAAAATAGTACCATGAAGTCTTTTTAATTCCACCTGAGAGAGCAGACAGGCCAGAGTTATCGTCTCATCTGGAAGACAGAATCTTTGCCAGTACAGCACTCCCTCAGGAACTATCAGTCTAGATTTTTATGCTGAAGTGCTGATCGGGGCTTGAATCAATAACCTTCTGGTTGATGAAGAGTAATACCATTGAGCTAGAGTTCCTGTCCACTCAACTGTCCCTTGTGGTTCTCGTGCTTGTTGTTCTTATTAATAACCCTTTTTGTTTAGTCCCCTTCAATCCGAAACCGATGTCATTGTAACCTTCCTAAAAAAGAACTTGCCTCTGCCTCCCTAGTTTTCCCACGAACTTCAACTTTTCTTTTTAATTTGTTCTGTCTTCCAGGTCTATTCCAATTTCTGCCAAAAGTCTAATGTACATCCTAGCAGTTTTGTTTTCACCTTGCTCATAAATTACATCCTGTCTAACTAACCTGGTGCATTATCCCTTCTTGTCCTCAATCATAACATCCTCTTCTATTATTTTCTTATCTGTTTTCTTGCTGTATGAGAGTCTCCTCTAATTGTAATGCCTTATTTGTCTGAATGCAACCAGTACATCTGCAGCAATAATTTTTTTTTTAGCCATTTTCTGCAGGCATTCCCAGGGTACCCCAAAATTTGCTGCCCTTTGGTGACATCATTCATAGTCCCATAATTCTGGAGTCAACTTCTGTATGTAAGCTCATGATGAATTCTACTTCAATTTCAGTGCCTCCTTTTTGATGCCGCATGTTGCTGTTCTCTTCAACTTAACATTCGGGAAGACCAAAAAAAAAATTGTTTGGGGTTCCACCCATGAATTATTTTTTTAATGTTCATACAATCTTCTTCCCTGGTCACTTACTGATGCTGACTCTAGCAAACTCGCTTCCTTTTTAACCCCGTGCTACAAATCAAGCTTCTATCAGCAAAGCCACTCACTTCACTTCTGCTGCATCACCAGTCTTTAAATCTTTTTCTTATCCATATGGCCACTGAAATCCTTTGTCTAGAAGTCCAATACTTGCAATTTCCTCTTTGGCCAATATGAGCTCAGCTGCCTATATGCTGCTTGGTTTCCAAACCTATTTATCCCTGAGATTCATTCAATTAACTACCCTGATTCTCTGCTCCACAGCACACTGAATTTACAATTGTTTCATTTGCCCTTTAAATTATCTGGATCAAGTTTTTTTTTTCTGCTGCAGACGCGTGGGAGCTGTATTCAAGACAGATTTCCCCTTCATTTTCTTCAGCTTTCTTGAAGGCAAAATCTTATCCTGGCACAGCAACTTGCAGCTCCATGGCCAGCTGAGCTGAGCCGGGTGCAATGGATAGGCTATTGTGAAAAAGGCATCTCGGTATCAAATCATCCTTTCTTTCCATTTAACATCAATGTGGGAATATTTTTGGCTCTTGGTCAATGGGTAATAGTCAGGAATGGGAACTGTGTAATCTTAATCCATTGGGGCACAGTCTTGGGGATCAAACCTGGGCTACCTGGTTGATATGTCTTGAATACTTTAGCACAATAGGTATTTACCTGCAGAGCTCCCTGGAATTCTGGGAATCACCTCATGGAATCTCTTCCCAATCTTTTGTGGGTGCAGATTTGCTGCATTTTTAAAATTAAAATCAAATATGTTTAAATGTTACTGATATTGTTGCATTACAAAGAACAAAGAAAATTACAGCACAGGAACAGGCCCTTCGGCCCTCCAAGCCTGCGCCGATCCAGATCCTCTATCTAAACCTGTTGCCTATTTTCCAAGGATCTGTATCCCTCTGCTCCCTGCCCATTCATGTATCTGTCTAGATACATCTTAAATGACGCTATCGTGCCCGCCTCTACAACCTCTGCTGGCAACGCGTTCCAGGCACCCAGCACCCTCTGCGTAAAGAACTTTCCACACATATCTCCCTTAAACTTTTCCCCTCTTACCTTGAAATCGTGACCCCTAGTAATTGAGTCCCCCACTCTTGTGGGGGGGAAGAGCTTCTTGTTATCCACCCTGTCTATACCTCTCATGATTTTGTAGACCTCAGTCAGGTCCCCCCTCAACCTCCGTCTTTCTAATATAAATAATCCTAATCTACTCAACCTCTCTTCATAGCTAGCGCCCTCCATACCAGGCAACATCCTGGTGAACCTCCTCTGCACCCTCTCCAAAGCATCCACATCCTTTTGGTAATGTGGTGACCAGAACTGTATGCAGTGTTCCAAATGTGGTCGAACCAAAGTCCTATACTATATATTACTAGAGGTCGAGGGCAAGGCTATGTAAGTACAGTAAACTTTTTATTATCTGGTACCTATGAGACTATGAATGTGATCAAATGTTCCAGATAATCAAGAAGTCCACAAAATCAATGTAAAAGCATACACCAAGTAATAGAAATATAATGCAGGGAGTATACGCATCACTGTTGTACTTTATTTACAGTATAAATCACTTAAGTTCTATTTAAGACAATGTTTCATTATTATTTAACAGCAGAGAGTCTTCTGACTCGCACCCTCAGCCTACTATTAGACATTGAGTAGGAGAAATTGACTCAAAATTGAATTGGTTGTTGCTATTTTGTGTGGTCATTTGATTGAACAAGTAAATTTACGTTGAAGTAAATAAATTTTTAAAAAACTATAATAATTGGACAGAAAGATACAGTAAACTTCACAGCACTTAAGGTATATAATTTTTGCTGGTTTATCAAGAGTGCCAGTTAAAACTAAGTTTGCTGTACTTATTAAGTGAGTACTTAGTATCAACGTTTGCTAAGGAAGAGAATGTTGACAAAAGTAACAGATGAAGTGAAAGTTTATAGGGTATAATAGAAAGAGTGGATGTGCCAGTGAATAAATCACCAGGCCTGGATGATTTGCATCCTAGATTGCTAAGGGGAGTTGAGGTGGAGATATTGGAAGGTTTTGCCGTAATTTTCCAAAATTCCATCAATAAGGGGAGAGGGGCCAAAGAATTTGAAAGTAGCAAAGGTAACAACCTCATTCAAATAGGGGTGTTCCTAGTAGTTGCAGACTGATGTTGATCAGGATAGGTGAGATTTTTAAAAGCAATAATGGGGATGGAGGATGGGAAATTAACAGGCAATTGGGAAGACTTATTTAAGGAGAGCCAGCATGGATTTGGGAAAGGCAGTTCATGTTTGACAATGAATTCTTGATGAACTAACGTAGAAGGTTGCTGAAGAAAATGTAGTTTCTACAGATTTTAAGAAAGCATTTGATGAAAAGCTTTGTTACCAAAACTGAGTCATGGAATAGGAGGGCTAGTATTGGCTTGTATTCAAAACTAGCTTAAGTACAGAAAACAGTGAATTGTGATAAATGGTTGGTTGTTCAGACTAGAGGAGGATAGACTGTAGGGTTTTCCAAGGTTCAGTTATTGACATTAGGAAGCTCAGAGGAACAGAGGGATATTGGGATGTTTGTCCACAAATCCTGGAAGATCACAACACCACTTAATAAGATTGTTAACGCGTATGGGGCACTTGCCTTTATCAGTTGAGTCGTAAACCATAAGAGCAGGGAGGTCATGTTTGAGTGACAGAACTTTGGTTAGGTCACAGTTGGAGTCCTGTGTGCATTTCTGGTCACAATAGAAAGGATGTGATTGCACTGGAGGAATCAGAAATGTAGGAATCTATGGATTACTACCTGATCCACGAGCAAATTGGCACACGATCAACAAGATTAAAGTAGTAAATGCACGGCTCAAAGATTGGCCTAAGAGAAACAGGCTTGAATTCATGGGACATTGATATCAGTATTGGGGAAGGTGGGAGCTGATACGGCATGGGAACAGAGCCCTGGCAAATCACATAACTAGGGCTTTGGAAAGGGCTTTAAACTAAATAGTGGGGTGGATGGAATGAGTTGCTTGGAAAATTATGGAAAAAGTTAAAAGGAAAAGGAGAGAGCTGAGCAGACACTATAAAAGTTTCCAGAATGAGTAATAGGAAAGAAAGTCTGGAAAGGGTCAGGAATCTAACTTTAGGCACAGCAGATGAGGGACAGCTTTGAGAATGGGGACAGTCAACACAGGGCCAAAAGTGTTGTACTGAAATGCACACAGTATACGAAGCAAGGTAAATGAGCTGGTAGCACAGATTGAAATTGGCAGGTATGATGTTGTGGGGAGACGTGCTACAAGTGGACCAGGGCTAGGAACTAGATATCCAAGGATAGACATCCTATCAAAAGGACGGGCAGATGGACAGATGGGGTGGGGTTGCACAGTTAGTAAGAAATGAAATTAAGTTAATAGCAAGAAGTGATATAGAGTCAGAAGGCATGTGGGTGTAGAGTTGAAGAGTCACAAAGGGAAAAACTCCCTGATGGAAGTTGCGTACAGACTTCCAAGCTGCAGTCAGGATGTGAAGAAGAAAATAAATCAGGGGATAGAAAAGACATGTAAGAAAGGCAGTATTACGATAATCATGAGGGACATCAATATGCACGTGGACTGGGAATAGCAGGTTGGTAGTGGATTTCAAGGAAAGGAATTCATGAATGTCTTTGAGATGGGTTTTTTTTAAGCAGCTTGTGGTAAAACCCTCTAGGGAGCAGTCTGTTATGGATTTGGTGATGTGTAATGATGCAGACATAATTAGGGAGCTGAAGATGAAGAAACTCTGAGGGGCCATTGACCATAATAAGGTAGAATTCAGTGTGCAGTTTGAAAGGAAGAATTGGAATCAGATGTAACAGTTTTAGAATTGAATAAAGTTAATCAAAAAGATGAGAGAGGAGCTGGCCAAAGTTGATTGGAAGGGGAGCCACCAGGGAAGACAGAGCAGCAATGGTATGTGTTTCAGGGGATAATTCAGCAGGCACAGCAGAAATTTATCGCAAGGAAGAAGAAATATGCTAAGGAGAGGACAAGGCAACTGTGGCTGACAAGGGAAGTCAGGGACAGCATAAAAACAAAGGAAAAGCACATAATGTGGTGAAGATTACTGGGCAGCCAGAGGATCGAGAAGCCTTGTAAAAACCAACACAGGATAACTTAAAAAGGCAATAAGAGGGAGAAAATGAAATATGAGAGAATGTTAGATGGTAATATAAAAGAAGATTGCAAGAGTGTTTTTAGATATCTAAGAGGTCAGAGAGAGGCAAGAGTGGCCATTGAACAACTGGAAAATGAGGCTGGAGAAGTGTAATAGGAACAAAGAAATGGCAATGGAACTGAATAGGTACTTTGCATCAGTTTTTCACAGTGTAAGACACCAGCAGTATACCAGAATTTCGAGAGTCGGGGCAGAGGTGAGTGTACAGGCCGTCATTAAGGAAAAGGTACGGGGAAGCTGAAAGGTCTGAAGGTGGATCGATCACCCAGATTGGTGGACTACACCCAAGAGTTCTAAAGGAGATAGCTGAGGAGATTGTGGAGGCATTGATGGTGAGCTTTCAGGAATCACTAGAGTCAGGGAGAGTCTCAGAGGACTGGAAAATGGCTAATGTAGCACCCTTGTTTAAGAAGGGAGGGAGGCAGAAGGCTGGAAATGATAAGCTGGTTAGCCTGACCTTGGTTGTTGATAAGATTTTAGAGTCCATTATAAAGGGTGAGATTGCAGAATACATGGAAGTGCATGGTAAAACGGGCTGAGACAGCATGGCTTTGTCAAGGGGAGGTCATGCCTGACAAATTTGTTAGAATTCTTTGAGGGGATAATGACCAAGTGAGACAAAGAAGAGCCAGTGTATGCGATCTATTCGGATTTCGAAAAGGCATTTGACAAGGTGCCGCACAGTAGGTTGCTGAATATAAGAACTAATGGTGGTAGGATCACGGTACTGGCATGGACAGGGAATTAGCTGACTGGCAGAAGGCAGAGAGTAGGGATAAAAGGGTTTTTTTCAGGATAGTAGACAGTGATTCGTGGAGATCCACAGATGTCCGTGTTGGCACCACAACTGCTTACATTATACGTTAATGATCTGACAGACAGAACTGAGGACATTGTTGCTAAACTTGCAAGTGACATAATGATAGGTGGAGGGGCAGGTAGTGTTGAGGAAGTGGGGAGGCTACAGAAGAACTTGGACAGGTTAGGAGAGTTGGCAAAGAAATAGCAGATGGAATGCAATTTGGGACATTGTGAGGTTATTGGTTAGAAGAATAGAAGTGGAGACTATATTCTAAACAGGGAAAGGGTTCAGAAATCTGAAGCACAAAGGGACATGGAGTCCTAGTGCAGGATTCTGTTAACATTAACATGCAGGTTCAGTTGGCTGTTAGGAAGGCAAATGCAATGTTAACATTCAGTTCAAGAGGGCTAGAATACAGGGATAGAAATGTACTGCTGAGGATGTATATGGCTCTGGTCAGTCCACATTTGGAATATTGTCAGCAGTTTTTGGACCCTGTATCTAAGGAAGGATCTGTTAACCTTGGAGAGAGCCTAGAGGAGGTTTACAAGAATTATCCCAGGCATGAAGGGCTTGTCATATGAGGAACAGTTGAGAACTCTGGTCTATATTTGACGGAATTTAGAAATATGTGGGAAGACCTGATTGAAACTTGCAGAGTACAGAGAGGCCTGGAAGGGGTGGATGAGGAGAAGGTGTTTCCACCAGTTGAAGAGACTAGGACCTGAGGGCATAGCTTAAGAGTGAAGATCCTTTAGAACTGACCCAAGAGGAATTTTTCAACCAGAGTGTATTTGATTTGTGGAACTTATTGCTGTAGAAGTCTGTGGAGACCAAGTCATTATTAATTGGTAAGGGAATCCAGGCTTACAGGGAGAAGGCAGGGAAATGGGGTTGAGTAACACATCAGCCATGATGAAATAGCAGAGCAGGCTCGATGAGCTGAATAGCCTAATTCTGCTCCTGTCTTATCGTCTAATGGGCCTCATCTCAGTTTTAAATTGGTGCCCCTTTGTCCTGAGACAATGGCTCTTAATGGTCCTAAAGTCTTCTATGAGAGAAAACGTTTCCACAATCTTTACCCTACAGAGCGACTTAAAAATCCTGTATGTTTCAATGAGATCACCTCTCATTCTTCTAAACTCCAGTGAGTAGAGTCCTAACCAGTTTAGCCTTTGCTCATAAGCCAATTCCTCCAGAACAGGGATCATCTACATGAACTGCTTCCAATGAAATAATATCTTTTTTCAAGGGGACCAAACTATTCACAGTCCTCCAGATGTGGTCTCATCAGCATCTTGTACAGTTGCAGTAAGACTTCCCTACTCTTGTACTCCAAGCACCTTGGAATAAGGGTCAACAAATTTTATTAACTTTCCGAATTACCTGATGCACCTATGTGCTAGTTTACTGTGTTTCATGCACAAGTATCCCATTGGTATTGCAGCTTTTCTCTATTTAAATAATTATTCTGTTCTTTTGTTCTCCCTTCCAAAATAAAAAAAATACCTTTTCTCACATTATATTCCATTTGCCAAATTTTCACCCACTTCCTTAACCTATCAATATCTCTCTGTAAACCGTTTGTATCCTTCTTAAGAGACAGTAGGAACTGCAGATGCTGGAGAATCTGAGATAACACTTTGTAGAGCTGGATGAACACAGCAGGCCAAGCAGCATCGTAGGAGCAGGAAGGCTGACATTTCGGGCCTAGACCCTTCCTCAGAAATGGGGGAGGGGAAGGGGGTTCTGAAATAAATAGGGAGAGAGGGGGAGGCGGATAGAAGATGGATAGAGGAGAAGATAGGTGGAGAGGAGACAGAGAGGTCAAAGAGGCGGGGATGGAGCCAGTAAAGGTGAGTGTAGGTGGGGAGTTAGGGAGGAGGATAGGTCAGTCCAGGGAGGACGGACAGGTCAAGGGGGCGGGATGAGGTTAGTAGGTAGGAGATGGGATAGGTGGGAGGAAGGACAGGTTAGGGAGGTGGGGACGAGCTGGGCTGGTTTTGGGATGCGGTAGGGGGAGGGGAGATTCTGAAGCTTGTGAAATCCACATTGATACCATTGGGCTGCAGGGTTCCCAAGTGGAATATGAGTTGCTGCTTCTGCAACCTTCGGGTGGCATCGTTGTGGCACTGCAGGAGGCCCAGGATGGACATGTCGTCCGAGGAATGGGAGGGGGAGTGGAAATGGTTCACAACTGGGAGGTGCAGTTGTTTAGTGCAAACCGAGCGGAGGTGTTCTGCAAAACAGTCCCCAAGCCTCCGCTTGGTTTCCCCAATGTAGAGGAGGCCACAACTGGAACAGCGGATGCAGTATACCACATTAGCAGATGTGCAGGTGAACATCTGCCTGATGTGGAAAGTCTTCTTGGGACCTGGGATGGGGGTGAGGGGGGAGGTGTAGCACTTCCTGCGGTTGCAGGGAAAAGTGCCGGGTGTGGTGGGGCTGGAGGGGAGTGTGGAGCAGACAATGGAGTCACGGTGAGAATGGTCCCTCCGGAAAGCAGATAAGGCTGGGGAGGGAAAAATGTCTTTGGTGGTGGGGTCGGATTGCAGATGGCGGAAGTGTCGGAGGATGATGCGTTGGATCCAGAGGTTGGGGTGGGGTGGTACATGAGGACGAGGGGGATTCTTTTTTGGTTGTTATTGCGGGGAGGGGGTGTGAGGGATGAG
>NC_063359.1:2053427-2054759 GCF_021869965.1 Rhincodon typus
GGAATATGAGTTGCTGTTCCTGCAACCTTCGGGTGGCATCGTTGTGGCACTGCAGGAGGCCCAGGATGGACATGTCGTCCGAGGAATGGGAGGGGGAGTTGAAATGGTTCGCGACTAGGAGGTGCAGTTGTTTAGTGCGAACCGAGCGTAGGTGTTCTGCAAAACAGTCCCCAATTTCCCCGATGTAGAGGAGGCCACAACTGGAACAGCGGATGCAGTATACGACATTAGCAGATGTGCAGGTGAACATCTGCTTGATGTGGAAAGTCTTCTTGGGGCCTGGGATGGGGGTGAAGGGGGAGGTGTAGGGGCAGGTGCAGCACTTTCTGCGGTTGCAGGGAAAAGTGCCGGGTGTGGTGGGACTGGAGGGGAGTGTGGAGCGGACAAGGGAGTCACGGTGAGAATGGTCCCTCCGGAAAGCATATAAGGGTGGGGAAGGAAAGATGTCTTTGGTGGTGGGTTTGGATTGCAGATGGCGGAAGTGTCGGAGGATGATGCATTGGATCTGAAGTTTATTGGGTGGTATGTGAGAATGAGGGGGATTCTTTTTTGGCTGTTATTGCGGGGAGGGGGTGTGAGGGATGAGTTGCGGGAAATGTGGGAGACATGGTCGAGGGTGTTCTCGACCACTGAGGGGGGGCATGTTGCGGTCCTTGAAAAACGAGGACATCTGAGATGTACGGGAGTGGAATGCCTCATCCTGGGAGCAGATGCGGCGGAGGCGAGGGAATTGGGAATAGGGGATGCCATTTTTGCAGGAAGGTGGGTGGGAGGAGGTCTATTTTAGGTAGCTGTGGGAGAGGCCCGACCTGTCCCCCTCCACTGACACCCTCATCCGCTTCGCCGAACCCGTCCTCACCCTCAACAACTTCTCTTTCAATTCCTCCCACTTCCTACAGACAAAGGGGGTGGCCATGGGTACCTGCATGGGCCCAAGCTACGCCTGCCTTTTTGTAGGTTACTGGAACAATCCCTCTTCCGTACCTACACTGGCCCTAAACCCCACCTCTTCCTCCGTTACATTGATGACTGTATCGGTGCCGACTCGTGCTCCCACGAGGAGCTCGAACAGTTCATCCACTTCACCAACACCTTCCACCCCAACCTTAAGTTCACCTGGACCATCTCTAACACCTCTCTCTCCTTCCTGGACCTCTGTCTCCATCTCTGGCAACCACCTGGAAACCGATATCCTTTTCAAGCCCACCGACTCCCACAGCTACCTGGAATACACCTCCTCCCACCCACCTTCCTGCAAAAATGCCATCCCCTATTCCCAGTTCCTTCGCCTCCGCCGCATTTGCTCCCAGGATGAGGCATTCCACTCCCGTA
>NC_063359.1:2064759-2099561 GCF_021869965.1 Rhincodon typus
TTTTTTTTGTTCCATGCTTTGATCTACCTGGTTTGCTGATGACTAACAGAATCACCTTCACCTTCCCTGTCAACTGTAATACCTCTGTGTTGACATTGATACTTTTACTATTATCTTTACAATGCCAATATTCTACATTTTAATTTGTAGCTAGAATAAAGTGAACATAGAACAGTACAGCACAGTACAGGCCCTTCGGCCCACGATGTTGTGCCGAACTTTTACCCTAATCCTAAAGTCTATCTAACCTCCACCACTACCTTGAAAAAAGAAAGGAGAAAAATTTGCTGTTTTCTTTGGATCTGTTGGTGTGTATTGTGTTTAGCAGGATGAGATCATAAAGTTGTTGTTTCATGCACTGCCAGGATTCAATCTGATAGAAATGAGATTAACATTCCTTTATCAAATCTAATCCCTACTGTGTAATTAGCAGTTGCTGTATTGTCATAGGCAGCTGAGAGCAATTCCTTTCTCATTTGATGCAGGGAAAATTTGATCCTGCCGAGGTTAGCCTTTTCGGTCTCTACAAAAAGCTGATATGGCTGTCAGCAGAAACCCTGGAGTGGCTGGTCCCATTCGGATGTCTCCTCTAAATCAGACCTCTGCAAATGGAAGTGTTTGGAGAAAACATATTGCAAGAAACAGCACTCAATTGAAGAGTGCACACCATCTTCTCTTCTCACCTCACCCTCTGGAGAAAATAACCATTCATCTTGATAGTAACAGCAGAGAATGCTGGATTTGATTTTCCAACTGAGCGCTTTATTTATAACTTTAGAGACAAAGATTGTTGGTAATGATGTGACATAATTAGGGGTGGGGAGGGGATCCAGAAGGTGAGTTCATCTGGAGCCCTGCCTGGTTCAGATTTGTCTGATCTTACCATTTTAATTCTCTTTATTTGGCTTCCAGCTGATTCAGAATTTCTACAAACGCTTGTCATTCTGTTTCTAAAAATGATTTTCAAATGCCTTGGGTGGCTTCCCTTATCTGTCGGATTTAGTTTTATTTAAAAACTGCCTGCTATTGAGCATTTCAAAATTAGCGTTTACTTGCAGAAATCATTTTACCAATTAACGTTTAAAGGCAATCCTTTGGATTCAACCTTCCTGTACGGCTGAGCGTCCATCCCCTCTCGGCATTACTCTAAAGTCCCTTGTTGTGATACTAATTCTTTTCAGGATTGTTGTCACTGCTGCACTATATTGAGGTCAATTCCATGTATTGATCACACTTTGCGTGAAACAGAAACTTCCGAGATAGGAGCAGGAGTAGGCCATTCAACCCTTTGAGCCTGCGCCCCACCATTCATTATGATCATGGCTGATCATTGAGCTCATTACCTTAATTCTACCCTTCACCCGCCCCCCCACCTATTTCTTGATCCCTTCAGCCACAAGAACTAAATCTACCTACCTTCCTGAAATTGAGTAATGTTTTGACCTCTTCCACTCTGAGTAAAGAAATTTCTCCTCATCTTGGTTCAAAAAGATTTGTGCCTTATCCTTCTGCACTGTCTCCAATCCCTGAATATGCGATGCAGCCTTGTGGATCCCTTTCTGTATTTGATTGTTGTCACCCTAGCCAGGACTAGTTGAAGCATGGTTTAAATAGAGTTCTGTTCATTTTTTAAATATGACTGGTATTTTGATTTTTGCTCTGTTTGCTTATTTGGACAAAATTCTACTGGTCAGAATTAAATATTCTTTGATGTCTTTAACACTTTTTAATCTGCTCAGTTTGCTAATTTTGGTGCAGAAAATATTACTTTAGTCTGTAAAAAAAAAAAAAAATTAGTGTAGTCTGTATATGTTCTCTTCTTACCTTGTACAATTTGACAGCTGTGCTGCTTTTGGTCTATAAAAACAATGAAATGAGTACTTGGGCCCCATTATTGATCATCACCTTTAATGTAAAGTTAGGTTCTAAACAGCCATATTACAAGCTTTTGAGGTTTCGTTCTCTATGACAGCAGGTGGCCCTGGAAGCTATATTTTTTAACACAGTTAATTGCCTGTGAAACACTCCTAAGACATGAGGCCATCCACACTTTGGGAGGCTACTCAGTCACAATGTGCATGCATGTAAAACTACCACCATCGATTCATCCACTCTCCAGTCCACCTTGCCACCCACGCCCCCAGCTCTCTCTCTCCTCCATTTTTTACCCTTTTTTTTTGTTCTCCTCTATCTTTTTCCATTCAAGCACTAACTTCCTACATACAGATTGGGTTAGGCGTGACCTTTGATGACATCCACGTGGAAAGTTTGATAGTGGTCATACCCAGGAAGGATATTGAATGGATTCCCTGATCCCATTGAGCTTGGGTGGTGTATTAAAAGGTTTTATGATCTCCTTGTGTTAAAGATATTTTTGATAAAATGGATAATTGGATTCACTGATTCATGTTCATTTGATACCTTGAGTATTCAGGATCTTGGGATCTTAAGTTTGTTTGAAGAGGCTGTAAGGGGGTTGTAATGTATGGGGTTTGAAATATTTGCTACCCCATATCCAGTTAATGGAAATTTCTGGAGCAAACAAGCTTTACCTAACAGCAGCTTTCAGCACTAGATTCTCCATCTGGCAGAGAAGGAGGGTTTTGATTGCATGAGGGATGCAAACAGACTGAGAAGAAACTAGGTGCATTACTTAGGTTTATGTAATTGGTTGATGCAGACAACAGTCTGACATAGGTTCCAGTGTACTTAGCACAAGTAAACAGTCCTACTTTATAAACTGGGCACTTGTGCTGTGATGTGTGTCTGCACGCAACCGGCAACGAAGGAGGAAGCACATTTTCCAAATGAGGGACCAATTTCAGAGACATTGAGATAATCCCTTGTAAAAGAGACTTTGTCAGCACTTTATGACCGGTATACATGGTCGTAGCCCTAAGTAACCCGGCAGGAACCCAGCAGTTTATTTGCATCTCTCCAGGCTGAATACTAAAGAGCTCATTAGTTCACAGTCAGAAGTAGGAGTCCAATTTGCCAGTGTGTGCTAACTGGAACCAATGCCAATCAGAAATCAGATCTATGCTAAATTGGCTTCAGAGTAACGTTGCATCTGTTGCAGGGGCTTTTGCAGGGGAATTAGTGAAAAACAAAAATTTCCAATCTGCAACTGAATAGAGCTAAAAAGAATGAGTTCACCCCACAACTGCTTATATTGTTGTGTGTGTTGCAGTAAGGTTTGTTGAAAATGAAACAGGTCTATTGAAGGGTGAGATGTTGCCCTTCAGAAAAGGATGTCTGTGGGCAGCTCTGTCATGTCCTATGGGTGGAGGATGTGGTGCCTGTGGTGAAGTTCTAATGCTTTTCTATTTGTGTTTAAAGAAAAATGCCAAGTCCACATGAAAAGAAGGTACTTTTGAGGATGTGTACTATGTTAACCATTAAATTCCATCAATTTATTTTTCACTTGAAGTGAAAACAGTATATCAAGGTGTTTTGTAATTATGCAAAAGTGAGAGCGCCAAAGGAATTAGTGCTCAATCAATTAATCAAACTTCTTCGTAATATTTAATCTATTCCTTTAAACCAATGTCTGTGTGCAAATAATCAGCTTCCATTCTCCCACTGCATGTATTTATTTTAAACATATAAAACAGTATTAAGACATCAGATTGAACTAGTCCCTTCACAGTTTCATACAAAACTTTCAACATCCCTGGGGCTGAGAATCTGATTTGAGAAGATATGAAAGCATGGTGGCAATAAGGAAACTGATGTTCAGAGTTTGGCAGGAAGGGACAGTGTACAAGGACTGCAGATGAGATTCCAGGATATAAAAATAGAAATAAAGCAGAGCTAAAGGCTTTGTATGTAGATGCACAAAACAAAATAGATGACTTTTATAAGTAGTAATAAAGATATATGATCTGATAGCCATTATAGAGACACGGCTATGCGATTACATACACCTGGTCCTGAATATTCAAGAGAACATGACATTTAGAAATAAAAGCGAAATACTACATATACTAGAAATCTGAAATAAAACAAGATGCTGGGGGAGCTCAAAGTCTGGCAGCATCTATGGAGAGAGAAACAGAGTTAACATATTGGAGTTCCATGGAGTCATTGGAGACTATCGTAACTCTTTCTAAAAGATGAAGGGTTTTTCTTAGGCAGTTCTTTGACATAGGGGATGACTCCCTTCCATTCCAGAGTGTCAGTCCTGAGGTGACTACATAGCCCAGTGCTAAGTCCCCACATCCAGTTACAGTTGGGCCAGCTGATGTTTGAAGAGATCAATGTGTACGATGTCTGGGATTTTGCACATTCTTTCTGCTGCTAGCAGGAGGCTTCAACCTGGGCCCATTGGAGATATTATGATTGGCTGTTTGGCTATTTTGGGTGGTCATAGGCAGGATATTCAGTGGACATATTGCATTTTCCTCAGAAGCTTTGAGGAGGTCCTTGAAACGTTTTCTCAGCTGTCCTGGTAACTGCTTGCTGTGACAGATCTTGGAGGAGACAGCTTGTTTTGGAAGTCTTATGTAACAGTAGATGATGTGGCCCGCCCAGCTTAGTTGATCCACAGTAACCAGGAAGCATGCAGGAGAGTTCACAATACTGCTGTCCTATACACCATGAGCTTGGTTCTAGTCTTGAGAGAGTTGTCATCGAATGTTCTGCTCCTCAGATGACAAAATGTTGCACTGGCGCTCTGGATACAATATTGAATTTCATTGTCACTATCTGCCCTTGCTGAAAGGAGGCTCCGGTCATATGATTGATACATATTATCTAGTGGCATGTCATGGATCTTGATAATTGGGGTGGGGGGAGGGGTGTTGGAGGAGAGAGGAAAGAGATGATGATGTGCAGCAGGAACAAGCTGATGAGAGGACTTATGTCATGGAATTTAGCCTGAGGCCCCTTCTCTCTTGCCTCTGTGAATGTATCGATGATGATTTGGAGCTTGGCCTCTGAATGTGTACACTCGCAGGCATCATCTTTATTCTGTGGCTGAATAACTGAGTTGGGGGTGAACTTGTTTCTGGACTGGACACAGTGCAAGTTGAGCAGTTTCATGCTTGGCTTGTCAAGAAGCTTCACTCCAATGGGACGTTTCGTGGACTATGGTAGGTTTGTTGGTGAAGATTACAGTTTGCATGCTGTTTTGCAGCAGATGGAGAAGAGTGGCTGATTTCTGAGGCAACCAAATTTGAGAAGGGTCTTCCATAACCCTTCTCATTGAATCTCAGACTGGTGTTTTTAACTTAATTACCAAGACATGAAGGCAGATTTGGAAGAATTAAATTGGAAAATTTGTTTAGGCGAGGCATACATTTACGGGGCTATTTTGTAATATTCCAATAAGGAAGAAAGACTCAGGGAAAATTGCTGCACTTGTAGCTAACTAAGGGAGTTTAAAGGTAGCATCAAATTGAAAAAGTGTCTAATTTTGCCAAGATGAGTGGCAGATCAGAAGATTGGACAGAATATACAGAATAACAAAAAATGAGTAAAAGTTTAATGAGGGAAAGTTAAGAGTATAAGAGAAAGCTAACTGGAAATATAAAGTCAGAAGAATTTTAATAGGTATCTGAAGAGGAAAAGAAGTAAGGTCAGTTTTGGTTTTCTAGTATGTCTGGGAAATGAATAATGAAAAATAAGGAAATAGTGTATGTATTGAATAGATGGTTTGTCTTTTTTTTCCCCCACTATCAAACATAGAAATGATATGCCAGAAATAACTGTGAAGCAGGAGTTGAAAGTGAGAGAGGAACCTTATTAGAATTCTTTTAAGTTTTATTGGTTTTGTGTTGTTCCCTCACAAGGAAAGAGGGAAGGATGAATGCTTTCTCTTTGCAGACTCCAGTTCTCTTCCTCTGTCCTGGCACTTGCAGCTTTTGATAATCTTCAGCTCAGCAAATCAGCGGGCTATTGTCAGGCAGAATTTCCTTAATTCAAGAAGTCTATCGGTACCACTCACTCTCAAATTTTCTCCCTTGCTGCTTCAAAAAGCAACAATGTATTGAGCAGCACAAAATTATGCAGCATTTGATTCAGTTGCGGTTCTCCTTGGATTTTTGTTTTATAGTAGTCCAACTTGCATTTTGATTACACCCCCAGAAAAGAAAACTATATGGTCTCTCACTGCAGAAAATCTCAAGCATGTTGTGAAACAAAGGGATTAGATTGCTGTTCAAAGCACTGCACATTTCTGACGTGTAGGATTGCTGCTTCACTGGCACCTTAGAGTTCGGAAAGAGAAAGGTGATTTTAAGAGGCATAGACAGACAATTCTGCAGCCAACAGTGAGACATCATAATGGTGTGTTGCCTCCCTGGAGCCAGGATCAAAGAATCTCAGAAGAGGGTCAGAATATTGTCAAAGGGGAGAGGGGCAAGCAGAAGGTCATTGTACAGACTGGAACTAATGACATAGGAAGAGAAAAGGATGGGATTCTGATGAGAGAATATAGGTAGTTAGGCAGGAATTTAAAAAGCAGGTCCTCGAGGGTAGTAATATCTGGATTATTCCCAGTGCCACGGGCTAGTGAGGGTAGGATAAGGGGATTGACCAGATGAATGCATGGCTGATGAGCTGGTGTAGGGGAGAAGGATTCACATTTTTGGATCATTGGAATCTCTTCTGGGATAGAAGTGACCTGTATACGAAGGACGAATTGCATCTGAATTGGAAGGGGACTGTATACTGGCAGGCAGGTTTGCTAGAGCTGCTTCGGAGATTTAAACTAGTAAGTAAGTGGAAGGGAGTGTGGGGGGAAAGGGGTCCAAGGGAGATTGTGAGGAAAGAGATTAGTCTGAGACTGGTACATGTGGGAAAAGGAGCAAGTCAAACAGTCAGTTCAAGCAGGAACAAAGTAGAGAACAAGGTAGGACTGATAAATTAAACTGCATTTATTTCAATGCAAGAAGTCTAACAGGTAAAGCAGATGAACTCAGGGCATGGTTAGGAACATGAGACTGAGATATCATAACAAGTACAGAAACGTGGCTCAGAGATGGACAGGACAGGCAGCTTAATGTTCCAAGCTATAGATGCTATGGAAGGTTCGGGATGGTGGGGGTGTGGTGTTTTTGATTAGGGATAACATTACGGCCGTATTTAGGGAGTATATTCCTGGGAGTACATCCAGGGAAGTTATTTGGGTGGAACTGAGATAGAAGAAAAGGATGATCACCTTATTGGGACTTCTACGACCGCTGGACATCAGAGTGCCACACAAACCCACATCAACCGTACGACAAGTGCTCACCCGAACTAAAGACCCACTCCCCACCATGGACAGGACCAATGTCATCTACAAGATCCCCTGCAGAGACTGCGAGAAACACTGCATCGGACAAACAGGAAGGAAACTAACAACAAGAGTACATGAACATCAACTGGCTACAAAAAGACACGACCAATACGCGCTCATCTCAATCCACATTGACAAGGAGAACCATGACTTCGACTGGGACAACACCAAGATCCTGGGACAGGCTAGGCAGAGACAAGCGCGAGAATTCCTGGAAGCATGGCACTCCACGAAGCAGGCTATTAATAAATACATTGAACTTGACCCCATATACATTCCACTACGGAGGAAACCCGGAAGTGAGGCAATCCATCGCAACGGACCCCAGAGTTTAAAAGCCAGGCGGGAAAACACACTGATGCTTCATCAGAGGCTGCACTCAGGATGTTACCAAGCATGGTAACGAAACGTCTGCGGAACAACAAACCAGCTCGGCGAGCCAACCAACCTCAACACCCACAACCCGAGCTACAAATCTACTCCAAAACCTTAGGATTTATATGTATTTGGAAAGGCAAGGACTGATTAGCGACAGTCAAATTGGCTTTGTGCGTGGGAAATCATGTCTCACGAACTAGATGGAATTTTTTTTTTTGAAGAAGTAATGAAGAGGATTAATGAGGGCAGAGCAGCGGACGTGATCTATATGGACTTCGGTAAGGTGTTTGACAAGGTTCCTCGTGGTAGACTGGTTAGTAAGGTTAGATCACGCTGAATATAGGGAGAACTAGCTATTGGGATACAGAACTGGCTCGAAGGTAGAGATAGGATGGTGCTGGAGCGTTGCTTTTCAGACTGGAATCCTGTGACCAGTGGTGTGCCACAAGGATTGGTGCTGGGTCCGCTGCTTTTTGTAACTTATATAAATGATTTGGATGTGAAGATAGGAAGTATGGATAGTAAGTTTTCAGATGATACCAAACTTGGATGTGGAGTGAACAGCGAAGAAAGTTACCTCAAAGTACAACAGGATCTTGATCAGATGGATCAGCAGACTGAGGAGAGGCAGATGGAGTTTAATTTGGATAAATGTGAGGTGCTGCATTTTGGAAAGGCAAATCAGGGCAGGATTTATATACTTAATGGTAAGGTCCTGGGGAGTGTTGCTGAACAGAGACCCTGGAGTGCAGGTTCATACTTCCTTGTAAGTGGAGTCGCATTTAGTTAGGATAGTGAAGGAGGTGTTTGGTATGCTTGACTTTATTAGTCAGTGATTGAGTATAGGAGTTGGGAGGTCATGTTGCAGCAGTACAGGACATTGTTATGGCTATTATTAGAATACTGCATGCATCTCCGGCCTCCCTGCTATAGGAAGGATGTTGTGAAACTTGAAAGTGTTCAGAAAAGATTTACAAGGATGTTGCCAGGGTTGGAGGGTCTGAGCTATAAGGAGAGGCTGAATAGGCTGGGGTTATTTTCCCTGACGCGTTTGAGGCTGAGGGGGTGACCTTTGTAGAGGTTTATAAAATCATGAGGGGCATGGATAGGGTGAGTAGACATGGTTTTTTCCCCTGGGGTGTGGGAGTCCATAACTAGGGCATAGGTTTAAGGTGAGAGGGGAAAGATTTAAAAGGAACCTAAGGGGCAACTTTTTCCTGCAGAGGGTGATGCGTGTATGGAATGAGCTGCCAGTGGAAGTGGTGGAGGCTGATGCCCATCTAGATGCCGTTAAAATGTTTAATTGTATATAAATAGGAAGGGTTTGGAGGGATATGGGCCAAATGCTGGCAAATGGGACTAGATTTGTTTAAAATATCTGGACAGTGTGGACAAGTTGGACAGAAGGGTCTGTTTCCGTGCTGTATATCTCTGACTGTATTTGGTGATGCAGTATGTCAGAACACAGCTCCTTATTCACCTGCCTTGAATAAGACTAGATGCTAGTGCAAACTTTACAAAACAAACCAGAGTTCATAGTTCATTGTTGGCATGCTGCAAAAATACTTTATCTGGGAGTGCCAAAGCCTTCTGAAAGCAGCTCCACCCTGCATTTTTATTGTTGACATACCAAATGGTCAAGTGATAATTTTCTCACAATGGTTACAACTTTAAACTGACATGATTGTACCTTGAACCATGTTAACTGGATTTGAGGTTCACTGACGTTTCTTTTCTCAGCATTGCACTTCCTGTGAATGAGTTTGGAGTGGAAAAGTATCAGAAACAGCTTCTTTCAATCTGAGTGCTTGTAAGCAGCTGTGAAATTGGGTGTTGTTTTCCCGCTGTTGTGTATCTGACGTACCTGGATCTGTTTCAGTGGGTGGAGTGCTTGCATCGAGGTATAACCTATGAATGCCGCATTGCATAATTTTTTATCAGCTCATCTGAGTGAATTGGGATTGGCTCAGTACTCTACCCAAGTGATGATACTACTTCGTCCTCAATCACACTTACATCCTTGGTTTAACACGGTGTGGAGCTGGAGGAGCACAGCAGGCCAGACAGCATCAGAGAAGCAGGAAAGCTGCTGTTTTGGATCAGGACCCTTCTTCAGAAACCATTTCTGAAGAAGGGTCCCAATCCGAACTGTGAGCTTTCCTGCTTCTCTGATGCTGCCTGGCCTGCTGTGTTATCTCCGACTCCAGCATTGGCAGTTCTTACTATCTCTAAATCCTTGGTTTTCCCATTTTTCTTACAGGAGTGAATGATACTGTTTATAGTGATTGAGCATTCCAGTAGCCAAGCACTACAGTGGCTCATGTTTTGGTGATTTCCTTGATATATACATGTGATTGCAGCTGTGAAGTTCAAAAGTAAAAGTACACAATCAGAACTAGATTGCAAAGCAAGTTACTGGCTAGCTGGAGGTATCGTGGCATCAACAGCCTGGCTTTGCTATATGTAATGTAAGCAAATAGGCAGGCTAACATGAGTTTCGCTGTATTGAATAAAAATGAGTTGGGTCCATTTTTTTGGAAGTATATTCGGTTTTGTAGGATTTGTCGTCGAGGTTACTTAATTTGCATGAACTCTAAGCTCCTTGTATTAAACAATTGTCAGGGGAGGAGGTGGTGTACAAATGTCACCATCTTTAGATCTCAGAACCTAAGTTCAAATATTTGCAGCAGTTGTCAAGAAGACTGGTCAAATGGCTGAGCCTTCTTAGATTCCCCCAAATGTTGTCACCAACACAGCTGCCTGTCCTCAATCAATTGATTCTCAGCATGTGGCTGGAAGAGCGAGCTGAGCGTATCAGAGTTACAGCAAAGACTATGGTCCTGACAAGATCCCAATGATAGTAATGAAGACATGCTGCAGTACTCGATGTAAATCCAGCCACGTTGTTCTTGTACCAGCTACAATTCTGGCATCCAAACAACAATGTGTAAAATTGCCTGTTATGATCTGTTTGTAAAAGGCAAGACAAATTTTACCCGTTTAATTATTGCCCCATCTATCTATTCCAGGTAATCAGCAAAGTAATGAAAGGAGTTAGTGTTACAAATTATTAAATAACAATAGTCAGTTTGGTTCTGCCTACATCCCATGAACAAATAATTGCCATTATTTAAGTTTAAAAGGAAAATAGTCACCAGTACTCCTTTCTCCCAACAGTTGAAATCTAAAATTGAATCATGTTATGGCTGCCGCTACCCACTAAGATCCTTAATTAATTCTACCTCGTTGCATAATTCTAGGCATTGTATAGCTTGTTGTCTTGTAGGCTCCAGAACATGCTGCTCTTAGAAAGTAACCCCCAAACATTCCATGAGCTCTTCATCTAGCCTATCACTGTTATTTTTGTTAGGAGGCCTGTACACTGTTCCCACAGGTAACTTCTTACCTTTGTCGTTTCTTAATTCTACCCAAACTGTTTACAGACCCTGGTTTGCTGCACTTGAACCATCATCTCTCTTGAGTTATTACCATAATTAACTAATAGAGCCACCCCATCCAGCTTTTCCTAGCTACCTCAAATGTTATGTATCCTTCAATACTCTCGACCAACCCATGTCATCCCATGATTCTGTAATGACTGCTAGATGACAGTTATTTAACTCTATTCATGTCAGTTCACCTATTTTGTTTTGAATGCCATGTGCAGTGAGAGAATCTTTAATTTTAACCTTTTTTTTTTATTTTTTAGTCATCTTTTGATTTACTCTTAGCTTTGTTTTCTCTCTCCCGTTCTGTCATGGTCTGTTTATAGTTTCTTGTATCCGAGACTTTTGTCTCTGCTTTTTCATTTACTATAATCTTGCCAACTTTGATCCCTAGCCTCCAGTATTTAGTTTAAAATCTTCTTTCTTTCCCTCATTATGCCGCTCACAATAGCTCTGGTCCCATTGGTACAGGTCTCGTTTTATTCCAGTAGTAGTGCCCCATGAACTCAAACTTAGTTTTGCCACACCAGTCTTTGAGCCAAGTGTTCATCCCTCTCACTCCCTAAAAAAAAACAGGACCGTAGGAGGACCTCCACCTCACTGACTGCAGTAGCTTTCAGAGATATTAAAGACAAAAGGGTTACCTTAAGGGCAATGAATGTGGCCTTGCTCACGATGTACGCCTGTAGCAAGTATGCATGTTCAAAAAGGGTGGATGAGCAATCAGCCATTTGGTGAGACCTTAAATTGACATGGGTTTATCACTTTTAATTTAAAATTCTCATAAACTGTCAGTATCTTAGACTATGTGTACTTTGCAAAAATAAATGTTTCCGTCCTCTTGTCATGTTTTGTGTCATCAAGTTTAAAATAAAGCAGCTAAAGCAGTTATTTATAGTTGTTTTGTATACAGATCTGATTCCACTTAACAGATGTTGTATAAATAGGTAATAATATACTTGGAGAAGCTGTTCATTTCTCTTTCAAATTGGATGTTCCCAGCATCTAAAATATCGTGTATCTTGGATGAGGTTAAAGTAACTTTGGGTGAAGTTGAAAGATACAAGAGAGTCTTAGCAGTTAACATATTGACCAATACAGGACAACATTCAATGCAGGCAGAACATTATAATACAAGTCAAAGAAAGCTACAGTCACACTTCAGGCCTTTGTTCAGACCCACCCAGAGTACTACATCCAGTTTTGTTCAGCAAGGGGTAAGGCATAGTAAGGAGAGTTATGATTTTGATGGGGGACTGCGTAATGAGGAAAGAGTGGGGCAAATGTGGTATTCAGAAGGAAATAGAATGGGAATGGTAGACTGGGGATGATTTTTAAATTAATTTGAGATCAGAACAATTGAACCTAAGGATTAAACTGAGAGATTAAATTTTGGATTGATAGAATGACTTCTTTTTCACTTGTGAGATGGGTACTCGGGTAGTTTGGCATATGAAATAGCAGAGCAAGTGACTTGTATCAGATTGCTACAGAAAAACCAGACAAGGATGTAACCACATAAGCTAGTCAGCATCAGCTTGGGCATCAGAAGCATTAAAGGCCCTGCCCAATCAAACATGCAAAGATTTACTTGCTCATAGCTGGGGACTTGTGCCAAAATTGGGTAAGCTACTCCATAGACTAGACAAAGCCATGGGCAGTGAGCAGGCCAGAAACTCAGCTAGTAGTCAATTCAAAGGTGTTGGTCTGAGATCCACTGTAATAGCACAGATGAGCAGAATTTCAAGATGTCCTTATTGCTTTGGGGTGGGGTATTATCATGTTTTGAAAACTGTTTATTCATTTGTTTGAGCTTCCTCCTTAAATCTGAAACAAAAACAAAGTTGCTGGAAAAGCTCAGCAGGTCTGGCAGCATCTGTGAAGGAGAAAACAGAGTTAATGTTTCGGGTCCGGTGACCCTTTCTCAGAACCTTACGCTCCTTAAATCTGACTTGTATTTTAAAAAGGCTGCAACATATAATTTGTCCATGTTATTTTATTTCTCAATTATTGAGACTGAGTCTGAATTTGGACAGTGATTTTTACCAGCAGTATATTGTTCACCCTGGTACAGTATACTTTTGGATATATTTTGCAAAGTCACGCCAGTTCAGAGGGCAATATTTTGCTTATAGGAGCAGCATTGTGTGTGGGTAAAGTCATCTGGAGAAGGTGCAAACTGTGAATGTGAACATGGGGCAGGCCCCAAGCTGGAGTAGACATTGAACTGCTTTTTGCCTAGTTCTACTTTGTCTCTACTGTAGCAAAGCAGAACAGTCACTTTTGGGTTGCAAGTTTGTAAAGCTTATGCCTAATCAGGCAAAAAGGGTCACTGGACTCGAAACATTAACTCTTGTTTCTCTTCACAGATGCTACCGGAACTGTTGAGTTTCTCCAGCAATTTCTGTTTATGTTTGAAGCAGTGTATAGCAGTTAATACGGTTGATGAATAGGTTGACTGGAGATGACTGCTGCACATTCTATAAATTTAAAATGCAAATGACAATTCTGTTACAATTTTGGGAGTGCTCCGTCTTGGATAAAAGACATTGGATAGTTCTGACAAAGCACCAACTTTAGAAGGAAGAATTGGAGGTGAATAATTGAGAGATAGGGGGTACTGAACGTATGGAGTAATCCCCACAATTTTGGCGCAGGATTTTGCATGTGATAATCTTTAACAGCACTGCTTGGAATCTGATTTGATAGTTTGAAGAGTTAATACTTCACCTTTCTTTTTGTATTTTACTACGTATTTAAGCAATTGACTCTTTTAATCAGTTAGTGTAAAACCAGTTCCACCTTGTGCTTTTCACTCTCTGGCATTTATATTGCTGTTGTATGTATTGTGCATTATGGCCACAACTTCTTTTTTACTCATTGGCTTGTTTGCATGTAATCCCAGATCTCCTTCCTGAGGTTAATTTCTTGTCATTCTCCCCGTTCATCCGTATGTGGCTGATGACTGGAACCTTTGGTTCTTCAAGTGATGAAATTAGCAGTATTTGGTTTCACAGGCTGGTTGTACACACCAGGAAGTGATGATAATATGAAACATTTATCACAAGAGGGGATGAAAACTAAAATCTATTGAACTAAGGTGCTAACTGGTGAGTTACCGAATTATAAAGATTTAAGAAAGACTTGCACCTTTTATTACCTCAGGACATCCAGAAGAAGTTTACAACCAATAACGTCTATTTAAATTGTAGTCACTGTTGTAATAACGAAGATGTGACAACCAATTTGTGCACAGCACAGACCACAAAGCAGTAAGATAATTAGCAGGAATTTGATTTGGTGTTTTCAGTTAAAGGATAAATACTGGCCATAATTCTCTTTATCCAATAATGCCACAAGATCTTTTCTGGATTTATCAGAGGGTGCACAGGATTTTAGTTTAATGTCTAATCTGGAAGAAGGTATATCTGGTGTTATAGCTAACACTCCCTCAGCAGTGGGCTAAGAGTGTCAGTCTGGATTTTGTACTTCAATCTTTGGGGTGGAACTTGAATGGAGAGCCTTTCACTTAGTGCTACCACTAAGCCATGACTGACACTAATAAAGACACTTCTCAAAGCTAATTTTTCGGTTACTGTGAGCACAGAAGACTTGGAGAAATTAACAGGTCGTCAGTCTCTGCTTTGCCACGATGAAGTGCATGCTCTGGAAGTTTAACTGTGCATCTGGAGCTCAGAATATCAGGACAGAATTTTAAACGAAACTGCTTCCTCTTATGGGAAGATATTGTCAAATGAACAAAGACTAAACAGCCTAGGACTCTATTCGTTGAAGTTTAGCAGAATGACAGGTGATCTCAATGAAACATTGCAGGATTCTTAAGGGGCTTGACAGGGTGAATGCTGAGAGGATGTACCTCTCATGGGAGAATCTGGGACCAGAGAATGGAGTCTCTGAAAAAGGGGCGCCAGATTAAGACTGAAATGAAAAGGAATTTGTTCTGAGGGTTGAGAGTTTTTGGAATTCCTTAACCACAGAGAGCTATAAGCACAGAGTCCTTCAGTATATTTAAGACTGATCAAGAATCAATCTGTCTCAATCGCGGAATCAAAGGTTGCAGGGAAAATGCTGAAAAGTGAATGTTAGGATTGTTGGATCAGCGACGATCCTATTGAATGGTAGAGCAGGTGTGAGGGGCCGAATGGTTAGCGTTGTTTGCTTGGGGAGGACAAAAATGATACAGGAGCAGAATTAGACCATTCAGCCCATCGAGTTATTTTTCTGCCATTTGATCATGGCTGATGTGTTTCTCAATACCATTCTCCTGCCTTTTCCCACTTGCCAATCTAGAACCTATCTATATAGGACTATTAGACCTCCTTCGGGGCTATAATGATCCTGCGATTCTGATAAAGTGCATTGCACCAAGATCTCTTGGTGAAAGATGGGTTCCTGGATGGGACTCTTGGTGGGGCCTCATGGATTGCTTGGACCTTCCGTAATTGGGAGTACTGTGGTACGGCATGGTAGTGTGCAGTTCTGTGGTGGAGGCAGGTGGGGTAGGAGTGGAGGTTTTCTGTAGGTTTTCTACAGATTTTGCGTAGATTCAATTTTGTTGTAAATTTGATACGAAATGTTAGGTGACGTTTTTACACGTGAGTTAGGTGGCCCAAATACATTGCAGAAATTCACCAAAGATCCTCAAGCAATACCTTCCAAACCCATGACTGCTTCCATCTGGAAGGACAAGGGCAGCAGATATATGGGAACACCACCACCTTCAAGTTCCCCTTCAAGCCACTCACCATCCTGACTTGGAAATATATCGCCGTTCCGTCATTGTCGCTGGGTCAAAATCCTGGAATTCCCTCCCTAGCAGCATTGTGGGTCAGCCTACAGCAGGAGGACTGCAGTGGTTCAAGAAGGCAGCTCTCACCACCACCTCAAGGGCAACTAGGGACAGGCAATAAATGTCGGCCCAGCCAGTGACGCCCACATTCCACAAATGAATATTTTGTAAAAAAGTGCTGAGTGGTGTGTTAATGCCCACAAGAAATAAGAAAGAAGAAAACTTCTGAGGAAAAGCTGTACAAGTCACAATGCAGTGGTATTCAGCAAGTCCTCTGTTTGTCAGAGTGATCAATATCACTATGTTGGAATTCTTCCAACTTTTTGTCTTGTGTTCCTGTAACCGGACTGAGATTGTCACAGAGCTCCTGTGCAAAAGGGGTCTGGTATTATGGCATTGAACTTGGCAAAGTTTAATCTTGGCACAAGCAAAAATGAAAAATAAAACAGACAGTAATTTTTAAGTTACAGCGGCACAGGACAGATGCTGTGTTGTCCAAGTCTATCAAGCAAGCTTCAGTAAATCTGATGCATGTTCTTTGCAGGTGGGGTTTGAGGGCTATCATTGAAAATTTTGAGTCCCTTGTATCCCAGCAAAGCCAAGAATAGACCTGAGACATTATTGCCTTTGATTTAGCAGAATCTGGAGGAAAAAATGTAGTATGGTATACACATTGAGGAAGGGGTGGGTTGTACAAACTGTAAAGCTGAGCTCCTATCAGATTATATTTCTTAAAATGCGGAGGACGTTTTTGGCTGCTTTTGGTTGTTCACTTAGAAACATTGTTCTAAACATTTTTATTCTATAAAAGGAAATGTTGGCCCTACACTGATGTCATCTTACAAAAGCTCAGAGTTTATTAACAACCCAGAGATTTCTGTGGTAATGGACAACTTTGTAAAGTTAGAGTTGTTGCTTAAATACGTGTTGCCTGATTCCAAACTGCAGGCAGTGTTATACAGCAGGTCCTTTTTGTTTAGTGTTTTCTATTTAAATGTGACTTCAGTACGCCTCAAAGTGTTTAGCTTGTTGCACTTTGCTTTCCAGCCAAATGTGCGGTACCCCAAGCATCCTAAAGTCAGGTGTATATGGTTCAGTGCACTTCATTTACTGTCTTTCACCAACATCTTTAGCGACCAACCCTCCAGAACCTTCCTCCAGCCTGAAAAATAACCATTGACCACTGCTATCACTTTTTCGAATCGCTCAGTCAGTTTTATGTCTACATAATGACCACGCTAACTTTATAATCTTCAAATGCTTAAAAATCATAGGAACACACTTCATAGTCCATATTATCCTATTTCGAGAATCAAAAACGCTTATTTTGGCTTTAGTGATTAATAAAATAAATCCGTGTTCATTTTCTTTCTACAGCACTTGAGCAGTGTAGGAGGGAGGAGAGAGCAAGCAATTCCTGAACAATAATGCCCAATCACCATGTACTTGGGACCAACATCATTCCTGATATACTCATCACTCGTAATAAGGTTGCCCTTATTATTTGATCCTTGTGCCAGATTGATCATTATATTCAGAGTCACCAGGTGTGATTAATTTTACTAGAAAGAACAAAGGAAGGCAATATAAAATCAGAAATACAATTCAAAGGAAGCTAAGAAGCAAAGGGACCTGGATGGTATATGTGGTTAAGTCAGTGAAAACTGATTAAGAAAGTGGTTAATGAAGCATACTGGATCCTGGGCTTTCTAAACAGAGGCAGCAAATTTGAAAGCAAGGAGCTTATGGTAAACGTGTATAAAACACTGGTTTGGCTTCAACTGTTGAATCGTGTCTTTAGTCACATTATAGTGAAGAGTGAAGACCTCAGTGAGGGTGCAGAAAAGATTCACAAAAATGGTTTCTGTGATGGCGTATAAATTGGAGTAGCTGGGGCTATCCTCACAGAAGGAAGGAGGAGATTTGATCAAGATGCTCAAAATTGAGGGGTCTGGACAGAGTACACAGAAACTGTTCCCATTGGTGGGAGATTGACAATGAGAGGACAACATTTTAATGTAATTGTGAAAAATGCAATAGAGACTCAACTTTTTTACACAGGGAGAGAGACAGATTGGGGATGTGTGATGCCTGAGAGTGTGGTGGAGGTAGGTTCAATTAAGGGAATTGGATAATTATCTGAAGATAACGGAAGGTCTTCTTGGGGCCTGGGATGGGGGTGAGGGGGGAGGTGTAGGGGCAGTTGTTGTACTTCCTGCGGTTGCAGGGAAAAGTGCCGGGGGTGGTGGGGCTGATGGGGAGTGTGGAGCAGACAAGGGAGTCACAGAGAGTGGTCCCTCCGGAAAGCAAATAAGGGTGGGGAGGGAAAAATGTCTTTGGTGGTGGGGTCAGATTGCAGATGGCGGAAGTGCTGGAAGATGATGCGTTGGATCCGGAGGTTGGTGGGGTGGTACGTGAGGACGAGGGGGATTCTGTTTTGGTTGTTATTGCGGGGAGGGAGTGTGAGGGATGAGTTGCGGGAAATGCGAGAGACACGATCGAGGGCGTTATCAACCACTGTGGAGGGGAAGTTGCGGGCCTTGAAAAACGAGGACATCTGGGATGTCCGGGAGTGGAATGCCTCATCTCGGGAGCAGATGTGACAGAGGCGAAGGAATTGGGAATAGGGGATGGCAGTTTTGCAGGAAGGTGGGTGAGAGGAGATGTATTCTAGGTAGCTGTGGGAGTCGGTAGGCTTGAAATGGATATCGGTTTCTAGGTGGTTGCCAGAGATGGAGACAGAGAGGTCCAGGAAGGAGAGGCCCCGGAGATGGGCCAGGTGAACTTAAGGTTGGGGTGGAAGGTGGTAGTGAAGTGGATGAACTGTTTGAGCACCTCGCGGGAGCATGAGGCGGCGCTGATACAGTCATTGATGTAACGGAGAAAGAGGTGGGGGATAGGGCCAGTGTAGCTCCGGAAGAGGGATTGTTCCACGTATCCTACAAAGAGGCAGGCATAGCTTGGGCCCATGCGGGTACCCATGGCCACCATCTTTGTCTGTAGGAAGTGGGAGGAATTGAAAGAGACGTTGTTGAGGGTGAGGACAAGCTCAGCTAAGCAGATGAGGGTGTCAGTGGAGAAGGACTGGTCGGGCCTGCGGGAGAGGAAGAAGCGGAGGGCCTTTAGGCCATCTGCATGGGGAATGCAAGTGTATAGGGACTGGACGTCAATGCTAAAGATGAGGTGTTGGGGACCAGGGAATCGGAAGTTTTGGAGGAGGTGGAGGGGCTGGGTGGTGTCACGGACATAGGTGGGGAGTTTCTGGACCAATGGAGAAAATGGAGTCGAGATAAGTGGGGATAAATTCAGTGGGGCAGGAGCAGGCGGAGACAATGGGTCGACCAGGGCAGTCAGGTTTGTGGAATTTGGGAAGGAGATAGAAACGGGCAGTGCGAGGTTGGGGAACGATGAGGTTGGAGGCTGTGGGTGGGAGGTCACCTGAAGTGATGAGGTTGTAGATGGTCTGGGAGATGCTGGTTTGGTGGTTGGGGGTGGGGTCATGATCAATGGGGCGGTAGGAGGAGGTGTCAGAGAGCTGGCGCCTGGCCTCAGCGATGTAGAGGTCAGTGCGCCATACTACAACTGTACCTCCCTTATCCGCGGGTTTTATAGTGAGGTTGGGATGGGAGCGGAGGGCTGCACGTTCTGTGGGGGAGAGGTTGTAGTGGGTGAGAGGGGTGGAGAGGTTGAGGTGATTGATGTCTCGACGGCAGTTGGAGATGAAGAGGTCGAGGGAGGTTAGGAGGCCTTATGGTGGTGTCCAGGAGGAGGGGATCTGTTGGAGGCAGGAGAAGGGGTCGGTAGAGGGAGGGTTAGGCCCACAATTAAAGAAGTAAGCGCGGAGGCGGGGGAAAAACTGTTCAACGTCCAAGCGTGAGCGGTATTCGTTGATATTAGGGTGGAGGGGGATAAAGGTGAGCCTTTTACTGAGAACTGACCATTCGTCCTCAGTGAGGGGGAGGTCTGGGGGGGATGGTGAAGACCCGGCAGGGCTGGGTGCTACAGTCTCCTCTGGAGCTGCTGGCTGTGGAGGCGGTGGGCGGGGCGGAGTTGGGAGAGTAGAGCTTGTGCCTTTCAAGGTTCTGTACCTGTGGTTCCTATGAAAATCTTCACGTTAATCTGTACAGCTGCTCAATTTGCACTGCAGATCTCCTCTGAACCATTTGGGACTAGAGAGAATGGTTTAATGGTGCAGAAAGATTGCTTGGTTTTGGACAGTTATAACATTCTCTTTGTTAAATGATATTAAATGGCAGACATGGCCATTTTATTTTTGGCATATTGTACACAATATTTATTCTATGATCCTTTCCAATTGTCACAAAGAGACCACAAAACGCACTTGCCACAAACTACTGGGAAGCGTTTTCAGTGGACATTTGTTTCAGTTGTTATAGGTGAGATTTAGTTTCTGTAAAAATACACGGTCATTGAGCCATCCAGCATGGAAAAAGATGCTTCATTCCAACTTGTCCATGCTGATCAAATTTCCCAAACTAAACTAGACCCACTTGCCTGTGTTTGGCCTATTGAAGGACGCTAGCCTCTATTTCATCTGGGTGTGGACTGTCCCAATGATACAGACCTACTTTAGCCAGTACTGGTGCCCACAAACCAGAATGCACTTATCCTACGCCATTCTTTGAGCTGTTTACTCATCACTCTAATTTTATGTACAGTATTGCAATTTATACACTACTCAGGTAATAATAGAGATCATAACCTTTAAGATTTTGTCTTATGATTTAGAGTCTAATTCCTCATACTCTCTGTGTAGATCATTGGTTCACAGACCATGACAACTGGATGCTCCCCCTCATATTACAAGTTCCTTTCCAGCCCTGAGCAGATAGACAGTAAAACAAAAAACAGTATAGCACAGGAACAGTATAGCCCACCTGTCTATCTGCCTGCACATGGTCCTTATCCCTCCATTCCCTGCCTGTTCATGTTTCTGTTTAAATGTCTCTTAAATTTGTAATCCTGAAATCTGGTACCAGGCAGGCAACAAGCTATCTGGACTCCTACTTTTGCTGCAGACAATGGTGTCAATCCACCCTTGCTGTATACCATCTACTACTACCACTACTCTACATTCCTTCTTGCTTCTCCCATTTGGATAGCTTTCTGTACCAGAGCACCAAGGTGCTCATCCACCCCGCAGTCTCCATGCTTATCCAACCAGACCAAGAGATCCTCAAATCTATTGGACAGTTGCAGAGGCTGACACTTTTGCCGAATGGATCCCCTTGCCAGTCTCACTCCATCATTCTCTCCTCTCCCTGACCATTGACCAAATTAGACCTTATCCTAAGTAATGCGAGTGCCTCCTGTTTTAAAGAATCCAGGTGATTTCCCTTCCCTGATGCATTGCACAGTCTCTAGTTCAACCTATAGCTCAAATTCTGAGCAGAAGCTTCTCAAACTTCAAACACATTTTTTTTATTCACTCATTGATGTGAGCATTGCTGGCTGGATCAGCATTTATTGCCCGTTCCTTGTTGCCCTTGAGAGGGTGGTGGTGAGCTGCCTTCTTGAATCATTGCAGTCCATGTGCTGCAGGTAGATCCGCCATGCCATCAGGGAAGGAATTCCAGAATTTTGACCCAATTGCATTGAAGAACTGTTGAAATTTCCAAGTCAGGATGGTGAGTGGCAAGGTAAGGAACTTGCACTTGGCAGTGTTCCCATGTACCTGCCACCCTTGTACTTCTGAATGGAAGTGGTTGCAGGTTTGGAAGGTGCTGTCTAAGGATGAATTTCTGCAGTACGTCTTTTAGATGGTCTACACTGTCGCTACTAAGCGTTCGTGGTAGACAGAGTAGATTTTTTTTGTGTGGATGTGGTGTAAATCAAGCAGGTTCCTTTGTCCTGAATGGTGCTGAGCTTCTTCAGTGTTGGGCAGACACTCATCCAGCCAAGTGGGGAATATTCTGCAATACACCTGATTTAGAACTTGTTGATGGTGGGCAGTCTTTGGGGAGTCGGGAGGTGATTTTCTCACTGCAGAATTCCTAGCCACTGCATTTATATGGCTTGTTCAGTTCAGTTTCTGGTCAATGGTAACCTCAATGTTGGTGGTGGTGGATTCAGTGATAACAACACTACTTTGTTGGCACATTAACACCATTGAATTAATTGTATTTGTAAAACTAATGATCTGATTTTCTCCATAGCCACACTTGGAGCATTACCTGGCTGCTGCTTTAGAAACACCTGGCCACTAAATTAAATACTTGTTTTTCAATGTTGATTTGACTGCGCATAGAATTAGTTTGTACCCAAACAGTGAATCCAGTTGTGTTGAATGTGCCCAGTTAAGCAGATTTTGATGGTCTGCCCATTGAATGTATTCTGTTCATTTTCAGACTGAGACACTAATGCACTGTTTAGAAGAGTGAGTGGTGATTAATGCTGTGTTTGTTTCAATTGATTTGCTGAATGAACAGTTAAATGTACTGGTACAGCAGACAATTCATGAGCTGCATCCTTTTCTCTTAGCTTGTATAAATTAGTCCTTGGGATTTTGACTATCTGTGTGTGTGTTGCCAGTACCAAGATGGCTGGCAAATAGGGCTGTTGTCTGTGCATGGGCAGATAGTCCAAGTGATATCATACCACTATGATAGGGCCCTAGACATGAATGTATTTTACAATAATCCACTGCATTCAAGAGGACAACATTGTGCCTTGTATTATAGCATGTTGAGTACAAATGTTATGATTTAACATGCAAACATTGAAATGCAAAGCTTGACAGGTGCCTGTGTCTAACTGTCTTGGACAGGTGGGTATTCATTAGGACACAAGGCATAGTCAGGAAAGGATCCATATATAAAGTAGAGGTTGGCAGAGAGAGAGCGAGAGAATAAATAGAGGGTAGTTTCTGTGAATATGATCTGTATGTTATCAGAAGAATGAGATTGTATTGCAATTCCAACTAAGGGGGAAAACTCAATGAAAATTAAAAGTACTGGAGTCTTTGACCTAGGATGGATTTTGTTATTCCTCTTTGGCTGAGAGTGGGGGCACAACAGTTACTTGCAAATGGTCAGACTTTAGGTCCAGACAAGCACTTGAAGTGGAGTGGTGGGGGAGGTGGGGTGGGGGTGTGCGTGGTGGACCCTTGCAGCCCGAGCCACTTGGTCTGAATGCTTTAATGTGTACAATAATATTTCAGTCCTAGGTGACACACTTACAGTCCACCTCTGGATATGTTTCTCCCTTTGCCTAACACTCCATCCTGCATTGTGATCACATGGCCAGGGCTTTTTGTTTCTGCAACTTCCTAGCAGTCATGTTGTCAATAAACACAGCTTTTGACTATATCACTGTTGGCAACTCCAGTTTTGTTCAATATTAATTCTTGTGCGCACTAATTCTCAAGGCATGATTTATTGTTAATTGCCAGTGGAAAATTGAAGCGCTGTCTCTAAAAGCAATTGTTTTATAAGTTGGTGGCTTACTGGATCCTTTCAGAAGGTATTAAAAGTCAACCATGAACTTTGGCACTGGAGCTAGGTGTACAGCAGAGAAAATAGATTTCTTTACCTGAACTAGCTGGGTTTTAATAACTTCAGTGCTGATTTTCTGATGTCAGCCGACAAATGACTTGATTTATTGATTGCTGTTTTCCAGCTGGCCTCATATTGTCAGCTAGTGTGTGATAGTGTTGCTGATTGTGATGCTGTATATGCTGGTGGCATGTCAGGGTTACTATTCAAGGATTTTTGATTGCAGTTTTCATGCAAAGAAATTATTGCTGCTATAAATTGGAGATGAGCTGTGATGTATCTAGACTGGCCTGATGGAGATACCATGGAAGGAGTGAAAAAGCTGGTAAATTTCAGGTTGAAATGAGTTGTACAACCAGGGTATTGACAACATGCTAAATCTGAATTGTATTTGCTGTTGATGTTCAGCATCTGTGTAGAAACGGTGAATAACTTTTTCCATTAGTGTGAACGTGCTCACCGCCTCCTGGTTTTTCTTGCAACTGAATGCGAAGTGTTCAAAATTTAAAATATTTGAAGTGCAAATTCCTGTATGAAAATCTCTCGGATATGACTGGGCTCCTGTCATAGTATGCTGTTCATCAGTTTCTCTGAGCCATGTGATTGGATTAGTTACTCTGAGAGTTTAATTCTGCTGATTTGCTATGTTTTATTAATGCAACTCTAAGACAGAAAAGCCTGCCACAGCTGGAGGATAAAACGTGGCAACTGTCACTTAAACCGAGTTGACACTGACCTTCTTTCTTCACTGTCATAAACTTCAACACATCCAAACCTCTGCCGCCTGAGTCTGCACTAAGTCCTAATTACCAGTCATTCTTAACATCATTTGAAGAACTGGGAGATGATATTTAAAATTTTAATCCTGTATTCACCTACTCTCCCCTCCCAAACTTTCCCTCTTATGCAATCCTTCTATTTATCCATGTCACTCGTCAAGATGACTTCAGCTGGCAAGGCTTGTGCTCTGGAATTCTCTATTGAAACCTAATGCCTCTTTGATTTGGAGCCTGCTTTTCTCCTTATGCCTCTATGAAGTGCTCTGTGGTACACTAGAGATATGTAAATTCATATTGGATTATACAGATGTGTGTGTTTTGGATTGAAGAAAATATTGTACTTTACTGAAGGGATTGCAAATAATTAGTGTACAAAACTTTCTCACCCCTTCTCCACTCCCACCCTGACTCTGTCATCAACATAAATGCACCTTTTCCCAACTGTTATCAGTTTTGAAGAAGGGTCACTGGACTCAAAACATTAATTCTGTTTTCTTTCCACAGATGCTGCTGAATTTCTCCAGCAATTTCAGTTTTTGTTTGTCTCATTTGAAGATGTGCCCATTTTTAAAAGTCAGAAATCTCTGACTATTAGGACTTTTCCCATTGTTGATCTTCATGTTGGATTGAATATACCATAAACAATAGAAGCAGGAGTAGGTCATATGGTCCTTTGATCCGGGCTCCTATTCCTTAATTCCAGATTTCAAGTTAACTACTTGGCATTCCTTGTTTGAGCTGTTGTACACAAGCACCATGGTCCGAGCTATGTGGTGAAACTGGAGCATTCTGGGCAGCTCCTCAATCTCAAGTTCTCCTTAAGATGCTCCATATAGATATTGTCAAACTTCTCAATGGTATTTTCCTTCCCTTTTGGTTTTGTTCCTGAAGATAGTTTTGCTACCAGATCCCATGTTCTCATCTTGTAGCCTCGGATTGAACAAATCACTGTCTCCAAGCCACATTCAGTTGTTACTCCTCGCTGGGATAATTTCTCCGCAACCATCATTCATTGTAATAGAAGGTTGTATTTTGTGCTGGAATCTTGATTAAAGAACCAATGACTAATGATCATTGTAAGCAAGTTGAGGCAGGCATGTTACATAGGTCACCCTGTGTGGAAACCTAACACTTTTGTGTGACTTATTGCAAAATTTATTGCACAGAAACGTGCAGTAAATCCCAGATTGTAAGACGTCTTTCTTTGTTCTCAAGATGCCTGTGATGATGACAAGCCTTGTATTTAATGCCTATCCCCATTGAACAGATGATCAAGTGACTTAGTAAGCCATTGCAGCAGGCTAAGTGTCAATCACAGTGTGGGACTAAAGTTACAGATAGGCCGGATCATGTGCAATTGGAAAGTTGTTTCAATGAATGAATTGTCCTTATTACAGTCTGGCAGCTTTTGTAATCTTGATTTTTATTTTCCTGGTGCCAGTCAATTCTAGATACAGGAAACAGTAGGAATTGACTGGTCATTTTCAGAGTCGTAGGTAGTGACTAGCGGGATACTGCAGGGGTCAGTGCTTGGATGCAGCTATTCACAGTATATAATGTTTTAGATGAGGGAACTAAATATAATTTCTCCAAGTTTGCAGATGACACAAAGCTGGGTTGGAGGATGAGCTGTGACAAGGATGCAGAGATACTTCAATGTGATTTGGACAAGCTGAGTGGGTGAGCAAGTGCATGGCAGATGAAATATAATGTGAATAAATGTGAGGTTATCCACTTTGGGAGCAAAAACAGGAAAGTGGTGTAGAAGAGTGAGAGGGATCTCATAGACGCTATTATAGTTCCAACTAGACACAATTAACATAGAAAGGATGTTCCCAAGGACCAGGAGTCCAGAAGCGGGACACATGGCTAAGGTATGGGGTAGGTCATTTGGGACTGGGATGAGGAGAAATCCTCTTCATCCAGAGAGTGGTGAGCCTGAGGAATTCTCCGCCACAGAAAGCAGTTGAAGCAAAACATTGAATGTTTTCAAGAAGAAATTAGATATCGTTCTTGGGTCTGAATTGATCAAAGGGTTTGGGGCCAAGGGAGGAAGAGTATGGAGTTGGATGATCAGCCATGATCTTATTGAATGGCAGAACAGGATCAAAAGGTCTGAATGACTTACTCGTACTATTTTCCATGTTTATTATCCAGTTTTCCAGTTTTGAATTTGCAACCTGTAGTTCCTATGCTATACTCTAACCACTGAAGGTTGCTATCTCTACAGGGGCCTGGTGAAAAGTTCTTGTAACTGGATGGTTTTCTTTTAGTATATTGTACAAAAAGAATCACTGCCTCAGCTGCCATAGTGTTTTGTATAGGTAGATGAGGAGGAATTAGAAAGTGGGACGTGTATTCTGAGCTCAAGCCACAGGTTTGAACCAAGATTGTTTCTTTTTGTAGTGTTCAGGCAATATGGGGTCTGACTGAGCATTGGTAATTTGAGGAGGAGACTGTGTGAAGCTCATACCTGGTTGGTGATCCATCTTATTTTCTTTTGTCAGATGAAGATTTCTTTCAATGACTCCAGTTTACACACGACATTTGAGTATCCGTCAGAGAACTCCCTCATCCAAGAGGAGGAATCTGAGGAGAGCGACAATGATGATGAAGAGCAGTCCTCGACATTCTTTTTTCCACGTCCCAGCTACACCAGCTCTCCCACGTCACCAAGCAGCCCCTTGCGAACTAATACTATAGTCTCAGGTATGTTGTTATGATCTCTTTTGAAACCAACAACTTTTAATTCCTAATGACCAACCTAAAGAAATTCCACGTTAGGATTTCAGGTTTTAAGATTTTTACTGCAACAAACAAACTAAAAGCAACGTCTGTTAAAAATTACTTAATTGGCAATTACTACTCTAAACTAAAAAAAATTTTCCGTTAAACTTTAACCTAACTGAAAATCCTATGCCACAGTTATTCTTCTCTTGCTGTTTTCCACAGATCTGCAATTTTTACAAGAACTAGCCTAAAATCACTCCTGGCTTCCAATAAGGTTTAGGATTTGCTTCTCCCAACTCGCAGAATCATAACATTATGGCGCTGTTAAAAGGCACTTCTCTGTTTCCAGTGTACTCCAAAATTGATGACCGGCAGTATCCCACCACACCAAGACGAAGCTTCCAGAGTCTTCAGATTGCTAAGATATGAATCTCTTTGATTTGAGGTCATGTCCCCTCCATGTTCCCCCGGTAGGCTGCTGAAAGGCAGCATACTGATCCCTGCTGACCACACTAGCTGCACTTATAATTGTTTTTCTGAGACATTTTTCTCTTTCTTTCTCTCTTTTTCTTATCTGTCCAGAAAAACAGACAGACAGTACTGTCTGTAGTTAAGCCAGCTGCTGTTGCCTTTGTTTTCAGCTGTGAATATTTTTCACACTACCTCACAGTAAGTTTCTCAACTTGTGCTTTCAACCCCTATGATAACTAAGCCATCCATGCTTGTGGCTGGACAGAATGTGGACTCCCTTCAATTTCATCTTCCCTAGAATTAAAGGGACAGTTCCAAATCTTAATCATAAAACCTTGCACTCATAATGTGTCTTAAGCTGAAGTACATGACAGCTACCAGTCCCTGGAGCTTCAGCTCTCTGTGAAGAGTAGATACTCAAATCATTGTGGTATGTTCTCTTGCACAGGGCCATCAACAGGGCTGGTCTATAGTGCTTGCCCAGCATTTCCTGTTTCAGTTCTTGACAACTGGATGCTGAATTCAGGAGAGCTTAATTCTTTGCATCACCCAGTTACCAGGAGAACTATGCACAAGTACCCACAATTGAGCAGTCAGCTGGCATGTGAAGGTGCGTGCTTTAGGTTCTAGTCTGAAACCAAAACAACAGTGCTACCTAGTGACTGTTAGGGGAATAGTGCAAAACTCCTCCTCAGAGATAACAGAATAAAAAGAAAAGCTAATTATGTGGATAATAAATTAAGTATTCTAATGAGTGGTGGTTTTGATATTGTTTCACTATTTACCCAGCTAGATCATAGAATGTAAAAACAACTTGATCAACTACTAATGTTGAGCTTGACACAGTTCTTGCAGAACTAAGTCTGACCGAGATTGAACTGCAGAAGGGAAAGTAAATTAGTTACTTCAAGAATAGAAGAAAATGAAGGGCAATGTGCCAATTTAGCTGTGTTTCTCCATGGTGTTCAGGTGTAGTATTTAGCACAATGTGAGCAAGTCAGATATAGCTGGTGGGCATACAAGATAATATTCAACTAAAAATGAAGCATCAATGTTGATTTTGGACTGGTTGTGTCAAACTGGATGTGAGTTAGTGCTTGGGACAGGTAATGTTATACTGAGGTGTGGTTAAATCAGTGATTTCTCTCTATTAAAACTGCCCACTTGCACCTTTGTAATATTGTCTGACTGCTCCTGCCTCATTTCGTTAGGTGCTGAAATCCGGATATCTGATTTTGTTACCTCTAGACTTGACTTACCACAGCTCTCCTGGTCAGCCTCTCATCTTCCATCCCTATGGAATTAAACTTGTACTTGTCTGAAATACAGAACAAACATCAACTCTTATGGTGTCTTGTTCATCTACATCCCAAGTTTAAAGTCCTCATCTTTATTTTCAAATCCCTCAATATCCTCATCCTGCCTTTTGTAGCCACCTCCAATCTGACCAGCCTTCAAATTTCAAAACTCCTCTGTTTCTGATCCCTTGGGATTCCCTGATACTAATTGCTTTACCTTTAGCATCTATATGTTTAACTGCCTTGGCTAATATTCTGGAATTTCCACATCCCAAACTTTTCCAGTTCTCTTTTTTATTTCTTTCAAGATGCTCCTTAAAATCTATTTCTTTGAACTTCTGGTCATCTATCTTGATCTCTGTTTTGTGGATTTGATTTCAAAAATGTTTTTATTGATACCTTTGTTAAACATGTTTTCTCTTGAAAGCACTACATAAGGGTGTGTTGTTTAATTAGATGTTGGTCAGGAGGTGTAACATAAAAGTGTTGTGTGTTGTCTTTCTCAGATGAGTGTGCTGTAGTTAAGGAGGTGTAATGACAGAGGAGGACATGAGTAATGTAAAGACAGAATAATAGAGTGGACTTTGAGACCATCAGTTGCATCAGAGCCTAGCACTGGTGAGCAATTCACAGACTCTGTCACTTTTCCAACTTTGATGTAATTTCAGTCCTGTGATGTTCAGTGTAAAGTTCAATGGTACATACCTCCACCAGGCGTGCTCTGCTAGGCTTTGGTTTACTCCACAGGTTAATGTGCAGAAAGCTTAGCATTCCTCATATAGTAGTACCTTGCTGAGCACGTATGGTTTAGTATGATTCCAGGTGATCCACTTAGGATCTGATGTGATTGCATCTTTCTCTAAAAGATCATTTTTGTCAATCCCTCTCCTGTTATTTTCCCTCCTACTTTTCATGCAGCTTTTACAAACTACACTCCTAAACATGCAATGTCATTCAACACATGGCAGGAACAGAAGCTTGATGAATCAGTTTCTGGGAGGAACAGCTCTCTGCACAGTACAGAATCCTCAACTGAAGATAACATGGTGAGCATTCAGCAATTTGAGTTGGATTGTACATATAACATTAGGTTATCTGGGTGTATCTACACAGGCTCATGTGAGCAGCCCAACTGTAATCTGAGCAACATGCATTTATGTATTCTCTAGTGCACTACTTTTGTTATGTCACTGAGCTGTTGAATGCAGGAATATCTGGTCACAAAGCTGCACTGTCATCTGTAATGGGGCAAGTAACATACCAAGACGTCTGGCAGCATCTGTGGAGAGAAAACAGCCTTCTCTCCACAGATGCTGCCAGACCTGCTGAGTTTCTCTAGCAATTTCTGTCCTTGTTTCATATCTTCAGCCTCCGCAGTTCTTTGTTTTATTAACACACTAGGGCTTTGTCACTGTTCTTTGTTGAGGCAACGTTGGGAGCCAAGTTAAATAATTTGGATTACTACTTGAGCCACTTGATACAGGGACAAACAGACCAGGAAAGCAAATATATGGTATGGAAATAAGGGATCCATTTCATGGGACACTGGCACCATTACTGGGACAAGAAGAAACTGCACTGCTGCAGTGGGCTCCAACTCAATCTGTCTGGTCCAGGGTCCTAATGGAACAATGAATAAGCGTGTTGAAATAGGATTCAAACCAATGAGATAGGGGGTGAGGGTGGGTGGAGATAGAAGAATAATAATAAAGAATAAAATAGCAGAGTGCAATAATTGATAAATATTTGAACATCTGAAAATATTCCAAGCTTCCCAACCCTCTGAGTGTAAGAGTTTCTCCATATCCCAGAACTAAATAGCTGAACCTTTATCCTGAGATTGTGATCCCAAGTAGTGGATCCCTTAGACAGTGGAAGCAAGCTAACAGCCTCTCCCAGGAAAAGGCATGTGATATTTCACTCGAGGATATCACAACTGAAAGTACCAGGGATTGGTGGTAAACAAGTGGATGGGTTGAAAATTCATTGGGAAGTAGTTGACAATGAGTAGAGATATAGGAAATATTCTTGGATTATCAAGTTGTGACAAATGGTATTCTTCTGGGATCTGTTCTGGAACTTCAGGTTTTCATCATCTACATTAGGAATGTGAGAGTGCCCTTGACATCAAGGACACATTTGACAATGTGGCATTATGGAGCCCTAGCAATACTGGAGTCAATGGAAATCGGGGAAAATTCACATGGTTGTAGTCATACCTGGCACAAAGGAAATGGCTGTGGCCGTTGGTCAGGTATCTCACCTCTAGGATAACCATCTTCAGCTGTTTCATCAATGACCTTCCCTCCATAGTAAGGTCAGTAACGTAGAATCATACAGTACAGAAGAAGCCATTCAGCAGTTGAGTCTGTTCCATGAAAAATACACTAAATCTGCATTAGTCCCATTGTCCTGCACTAGGCCCAAACCTTAAATGTTATTATACTTCAAGTGCTCATCCAAGTACTTTTTTAAAGGTAGTGAGTTTACCCGCCTCAACCACCCTCCCAGGCAGTGCATTCTGGATCCCCATCACCCTTGGGGTGAAAAAAGGTTTTGTCAAGTTTCTTCTAAACCTCTTGCCTTTCACTTTAAAATAATGTCTCCTTATTATTGACCCTTCAACTGAGGGAAACCAGCGATTTCTATCCAACCTGTCCATATTCCTCATGATCTTATACACCTCTATTAGGTACCACCTCAACCTCCTCTGCTCCAGAGAAAACAACCCGAGCTTATCTGGCCTCCTCTTAGCTAAGATGCTGCATCCCAGGCTGCATCCTGGTGAATCTCCTATGCGCAATTTCTAGTGTAATCACATACATCCTATAGTGTGGTGACCAGAACTGCACACCGTAATCCAGCTATGGTCTAACCAAAGTCCTGTACGGCTCCAGTATAAACCCCTGCTCTTAAAATCTATGCCTCGACTCCTAAAGACAAGTGTCCCTTGTGCCTTGACTACTTTATTAATTTGCCCCGCTGCCTCAGGACCCTTTGGACAAGTATCCCAAGATCTCTCTGTTCCTCTGAGCTTCCTGGTGTCCTGCCATTCATTGAGTACTCCCTTGCTTTGTTAATTCTTCCAACATACATCACCTCATACTTATCAGAGTTAAATTCCATCTGCCGCTGATCTACCCATCTAATCAATCCATTTACATCCTCCTGGAACTGAAGACCACCTTCCTTCGAGTTTAATATGACTCTTCAGAACTCTGAAGAGCTCTGCTCTGAAGAAGAGTCATATTGGACATGAAACTTTAATTCCACAGATGCTGTCAGACCTGCTGTGTTTCTGCAGCATTTTCTATTTGTTTCAAATTTCCAGCATCTGTGGTATTATGCCTTTGTTTGCAGAATTGTTTGATTTTCATGCATTAAATGAGATCTTAAAAACCTTTGAAGTGAATAGTTTAGCACATTACTTAAAAATGAGTAGAAGGGAAAAAAAACTGCACTTGCCAAGCAACAATCCAGTATCACCCAAGATCCATAAGCAGTTGTAGGTTAATTCATAGAAAAAGGGTCTGTAGCAAAAACGCTGTTAACAGCAGTTTCCAAAACAGTCGAGGCTGGGGAGAAATTCCTGAATGATTCACAAGAAAACTCCATAAACTGTAGAAGTTATTAGTGTAAGTTGCCATTTTAAATTATAAGTGAGCTGTGATTGCAGTTTCTTTGAGGATCTTGGGAAGAGACAGTAATTGAAGAAAATAACATTAAGTGAATGCACAATTTTGCTGAAAAGAAACTGGTTACAGCTTGCGAACTGACCGAGGATATTTAAAGTGGAGAGAGGGTGACCCTTCACTAAAGTTTGAGTATCTGTAAGGTGGCAGTGAGGGTAAAAGGGTTGAATCCTTTTTCTTAGTCTTTCTTATAAAGCCATTTCAAATAATTATTGTAAAGTGTAACATTGGGGTTTTTTTTTCTTTTTTTTGTGTAATAAGCTTTGGTGTTCTTTTGTTAAAAGTTATTTGTTAAAATTACATTGGCATCCTCTTGTGAATATACCACAGTGAACAAATATGGAAAATGAAACTTATGCCCTGTCAAGCCAAGTTTCATTCAGGGATCAAACTCCTCCAGTAATGCCATCTGCTGAGATCATAAATGTAGGAAACACAGTCATCCAAGATATCCAAGTTGTGGTTTTGAAGTGGTGAAAACTAGGAACTGTGGAGGAAGGAAGAGATTTGAGTGGCAATTTGCACAAGCAGGAGTAGGCATACGAGCCACCTGAGCCTGCTACAATCCTAGCTGATCTTAGGTTTCTCCTCTCTTTGTGCCTGCTCTCTATATCCCTTGATTTCCTGAGATAGCAAATATTGTCAATCCCAGCCTTTTTTTCATTGAGCATCCAAAAACCTCTGGCCTACAGAATTTCATATTTTCACTTTGAAGTAATTTCTCTTCACTGCAGTCTGAAATGAATGGCTCCTTGTCCTAGATTCTCTGACTAGTGGAATCCATCTCTGAGCACTTACTCTTACCAGTCCCTTCAGAATCTTGTATGTCTCAACGAGAGAGCAGATGCTGGTACTGAAACAAAAAAATGCTGGCGATTACAGCAGGTTAGGCAGCATCCATGGAGAGAAAGCAAGCTAACATTTCGAGTCTGGATGAGCGCTGATGAGTCACCTAGACTCGAAACGTTAGCTTCATTTCTCTCCATGGATGCTGCCTGACCCACTGTGACCCGGTATTTTTTGTTTTCAGGCATGTCTCAATGAGATCTCGTTGCACGCTTCTGCACTCCGGAGAACACAGTTCTGATCAATGGAAAACCTCTTAACTGAGACACCAATTTAGTGAGCTTTTACTGTATTGCCTCCAATGTATATCATATCGCAAATGCACTCACTAAAACTACTTGCAATGCTCCAGATGTGATATTACCAAAACCCTGTACAATTTTAGCAACTTCTTTTTTATTCCTGTACTTCAATCCCATGCATTAAAGAGCAACATGCCATTGCCTTCCTAGTTGCTTGGGCCATTTGCATACTGATTTTCTGCACTCTTGTCAGAGTACACCCAACTCTGTTTGAGCATCACCACTTGGAACTTTTTTCAGATATTAAGTGTCTGCTTTTCTGTTATGACCAAAGTGAATGACTTCATATTTCCCTACATAATCTGCTGTCTTGTTGCTACTTTTTGCACACACTCTCTATCCACCCCACAGCTTAACTTTCCACTAGTTTTGTATCATCAGTAAACAATACTCTGTCTTGCCATCTAAGTGATTAATATAGATTGTAAATAGCAACACTCCATTAGGCATTGCGTACCAATTTGAAAATGCCTTGTTTATTTTCACTCTGTTTCCTGTCCATCAACTAATCCTCTATCCATGATAATATATATTACTCCCCTGAAACCATGAGCCCATGCATGTTGATCTTTTGTGTGGCACCCTATGAAATGCCTTTTGGAAATTGTGGCAAACTACATCTACCCTACTAGTTACAAGTTTAAAGAACCCTAATAAATCTACCAAACAAAATTTCCCTTTAATTAAATAAAAACCAAAAGAACTGCGGATGCTGTAAATCAGGAACAAAAACAAAGTTGCTGGAAAAGCTCAGCGGGTCTGGCAGCAACTCTGTTTTCTCCTCCACAGACGCTGCCAGACCTGTTGAGCTTTTCCAGCAACTTTGTTTTTGTTCCTTCTAATTAAAGCATGTTGACTTATTTTCATTAAACAATGCTTTTCTATTTGCACTTCTTCAATAGTAGCTTTCAGCATTTTCCCAAAGACTAATGTTAGGCTAACTGGCCTGTACTTCACTGTTTTCCCTCTCCCTCTTTTCTTGAATAGTGGTGTTACATTTGTTAACTTCCAATCTGATGAGAACGTACCTGAATTTGAAGAATTTTGGAAAATTGTAACTATGTATATGAAGAGCAAAAGAGAACAATTCGTGAAGATAAATGTAGGTTTCTTCCAGTCAGAAACAGGGCAAGTTATAAAGAGGGACAATGAGATGGCAGACTAAATACATACTTTGATAACAAGGTGTAGAGCTGGATGAACACAGCAGGCCGAGCAGGAAGGCTGACGTTTCGGGCCTAGACCCTTCAGAAA
>NC_063359.1:2099961-2115389 GCF_021869965.1 Rhincodon typus
GACCCAAAACATTAACTCTGATTTTTTTTTTCACAGATGCTGCCAGACCCACTGAGCTTTTCCAGCAACTTCTGAATTTTATTGCTTGTTTACTTAAGAAAACAGTAAGATGTAAAATCAGTCACATGCAAAAATGTAGGTGCAGAGTTTAAAAAGAGAAGTGCCGAGTATGAAAACAAAGATCACAAATGGACAATTTGGGGGTTGCGGTGTGGTGGGAAATGTCCTCGAATTAGCTTTTAACCTGAGGCCAAGTTTATTCATTGTGGCAGAATTTGTATATCTTTGAGTTCTAAGTGAATGGCTATTTCTTAAATTGTATTTCAGTCATCTTGATACTTTATGGCTTTATGAACTGCCTGAACCATTGATCAGCTGATCTCTTCGGGCGTCATAATTCAGCATTTATTTCCCTTATGAATATCATTTTAGTCCATGAAATATCCCAGGTATTAAAATCAAATATTAGAAGTCACAATTTGATACTACTTTAACTGCAATTATTGCAATATGAAGCCTAAAGTCCTTAAATTATTGCATTGTCAAAGGTGGTAGATGGGTACAAAGTAAATCAAAAGCAGGCTAACTCTGAGATATAACCATGGTTAATGTGTTATCATGTATTTAATCATGCTTAAATACTCACGTTTCTCATTTTCTCCTCAGCTCACGCCAGCAGATGGCAGTTCTCATTCCGATTATAGCAGTGAGCCAGCGCTATATTTCTGACGGAGATGTGATCTAGGAATTGTAACTGTGCACTCCAACCTTGGGATTGGCTTACCAGGAATCCTGGACTGGAAAAAGCCAGCTATGTGCCATCTGAAATGTAGCTAGCTGTTCTTTGAAAAGCTCATCCCTTTACTGCAGACATCTTGGGCCATATCTAAGGATTGAAGTTTGTCTTGAGGCAAGTTGATCTTTCATTTCTCCTTTGCCTCTGAGGAGACCAGTCTTGAGAATCATGTGAGATCCACGAAGCATTTATGTGGCAGCTTTGAGATTCTGAGACCGGTTGCCTGCACATCAAGTTTACTAATTGCACTTGCCCTCAAAGGGCTGTGACCTACATTCCTAAAAAATTTCTGAACACTGCCATGGACGCTGAAGCCTGTGCAGATGAGAATGATCATTCCTCTGAGAAGAGCTGTATTAACCTGTGCTTTGGTCTTGGCCACCTTTTTCCTTAAGAGTATTGGGCCTATGTGAGGGCCAGGCCCTGGGCCATGTTTTCAGGATTTGACTGTGTTCAAGCAACACTCCCATTTATAATAATGTACTTTGGATACTGTACTGTTAAATAGTTCTGTTATTTCTACTGTGCCACAGTTTTTACTGGTGGTGGTCCTGATCACTGGGTGTCCTCAGGACTCTAACCGTTTTCATTTCTGTTTCTCTAATATTGTAGCTATCCTGGCACTCTGACTTTCGAGCCTCCTGGTGAGGTCGAGCTGAATGGAGGGCTGTTTGAGTGTGAACTATGAGAACGCTAAACTCCTCCCAGAGTTCAGAGACAGGAATTTGACAGATCCTCTTTGTGAAATGTATTTTGTGCCATGTATTCAGTGGGCAGCTAGAATTGTGAAAAGCAGTACCTACATAGGGAACAGTGAGAGTGAGTGAAATGAGGTTTTTGTTTATACAGCCATCACACTTATCTGAAAGCCTGTTGGTGCCTTAGGCTGAGCCTATCAGATATTAAACTTTCACCTGGTTTCAAATGGCCAGTGATTAAGCACAAAGCCTTTCCTTCTGTCTTTGTGCAGCTACTTGGCCTAAATGTTGAACATTAGGTCACCTTCACATAGAACATTTATTAATACCAATGAGTTTACTTAACATAGTTTGGAACATTCACCACTCAATTAGGATTTAAACATACACATTGCTTTCATTGTTAGCATAGGCAAATACAAAAATTCTGCTGTGACCCATTTATATTTGGACAATGCAATGCACTATATCCACAGAACATTCTACTGTAGTCCCCATTGTGGAGTAAAACAATCCAAGCATTATTTTGGAGCTGTTCTTCAGTGTTTTATCTTGGTCGTGTTAGAGCTGGGAAGCGGTTGCTGTTCATCGTAATTCTGATCCAGCAGTGCCTATTTGCTTTACTGGAACAAGTCAGAAAGATGTGGAGGTGCTGGTGTCGGACTGGGGTGGACAAGATCAGAAATCAGACGATGTCAGAAAGAACATTGTTTACTCTAATCACACTGAAGGCACCATTTGTATTGGCTGAATTGTGTACATTATATTTTGTCTTTGGATCTTAAATTAGTTCCAAGTGAAGATGACGGAGTGGAGGAAAAAGGTGGATTTAAAGGTGTAGAATTAGGTTTGTGGGAATCTGTTGATTGCTGTTTCACCCCTTTCAGATTGCTTAAAAGTGGAGATGTTCTGCAACTGGTTGATCCATAGAAAATGAGAGCAACATAATACCCTTATTAATAAGGCAATGTATTTTCTATTCTGATGAGGTAGAATTTTGTAGTTGAGGGTGTTTTTTTTTTTTACTGTTTTAGAATATATCAAGTTCTAATCAGAAAATTGGGTTAGATCAGGAGAGAAATGGAGCATTGAATGTGTCGGGAGAAATGTCCCGACAACTAAATTAAGTCTGTATACACTCCAGTAAAATATTATGAATACAATTTGCCTTGATTGTGTCTGCCTGCAGTTTGATGTTTCTTTTAACGTCAGGAATGTCACTGTTTCAACCCTTTACTCATATTCAATAGAAATCTGCAGACAAGACACAGCAGGTTATAACCCCCTTCGACTTCTCTCCGTGAAGGTGATTTAAGATTCTTACTGTTTGCCGGAAATAGGAATGATTTTCAAGTAGTTTTAGCTCCGTTTCCTTTCCACATGTGTGTACCGTACCTATTTTTGAGGAACCATCTCCCATGGGATGAATAAAGATGGAGGCTGATCCTGTGTAAGTCTAAGATTGCAGTTGAGCCAGTGTATTTATCATACTTGTGCTTAATAATTTTACCAAATTGACCCACTTTTTAATGGCAAAAGAATCCCATTTACATTGCTGAGTTGCAATCTATGTGCATTATTTTTCGAGTAAGGTCTGAAATTTAGAATGCACCTTCACTTTTGTGGTAATCACCTTGCTCCTAGGCAAACATTGTCTGTTGTAGGCCAACTACCTCTCGCGTGCCCCTTCCCTTGTCTTATTATTCACCAGCAGGTTTTGTGACTGTGCAATTGAGTAAATTGATAACAAGCAGCAGGTTTGCTACCACTGAGAAAGGGGGGGGAAAAAAAAACAGGCTAAACTTTTGGGTATAGTACCTTGGTCAGAAATCATTTCAGCCAAAGGTTTGTATCTAAACTGTTGATGCATGATTCTCTCTAGATGCTGATCAGACTACTGTGCATTTCCACTTTCTATTTATTAATAATGCACTTTTCCTGAACCTCCACATGGTCATCAATTGCTGAGTACATATGTTAATGCAGAGGTAGGACTTTAGTATCTGGAAGAAACTGTTTGCTGCACTTTGTAACACTCCTTCACTTTCAGTGACAGCATAACAGTATCCAGGGAGGAGAGTCTTGCAGCCTTTGCAGTGATGCAAACTTCTATTCATGACTGAAACACTTGTGAATCAAGTCTTCCATGCCTGTTAACATGAACCATTCTGTGACACCAGATACTATTAGTAAGTCAAGGTGAGGCCATGAGCTTTAAGTGAGTACGCACCAACCTTCTTTTGAAAATTCCTGGCAGTACAAGGCATTGCATTATGGTTGGAATAGATTCCAGGCACAGGAAATATTTAATAATTGCATATGCACTATAGAATTTTGCACTTAGAGGTTGAACTAAATGGAAAGAACCTGAAACTCGCCAGCATTCAGTCACGTGGCCAAATGCATTGCCCTTTTTTGTAACATTCACCTTTGTTGCATGTCTTAGAAATGCATGTTGTTTTTTAAAAAAATACAGCTTTGTATAGTGATGGACATACAGCAGTCAGCTGAAGACTTGTTCTCTAGTGTGATACGTAATGCAGATTTTGATAGACTTCTTATTTTTGGTTGTAGATATATTGACTGTATGTTTGCAGACATCATCAACTGTCAATTTAAAAAAAAATAAAAAGATACACTGGCAAACCGTTTTTGTGTGAAATTGCAATGTAATTAAGTACTCTGGATAGAAACAGACCATTCTGCTCTTTGAGCCTGTACATCTTGTTACAAACAGGTGCACCAAATATTTTTATTAAAATGTAATTCACTAGAAAATGAAGGAGCAATTAACAAACTTTCCTTGAGTAAAAGAAGATCATCTAACATAGAAAAATACACAGATGAAAGCAAATTTAGTTTGAGTTCTTGTCTGTTACGTATCTGAGTCCAACTTCATTGTCTTTCCAAGTTGAATGTTTGTAGGCAACCTTTCATCTCCTAGTGTGAGCTCATGCTTGTGAATTAAATAAGATATAAATTTCTTGAGAGAGATAGTAGGAACTGCCGATGCTGGAGAATCTGAGATAATAATCTGAGATAAAGCTGACGTTTCGGGTTGAGACCCTTCAGAAATGAAGAATTTCAACCTGAAACGTCAGCTTTCCTGCTCCTCTGATGCTGCTTGGCCTGCTGTGTTCATCCAGCTCTACACCTTGTTATCTCCTAGAAATTTCTTGACATCTGTTTTTACTATCTAATTTCTGTGCAGCTAGTTTACTGTCTCATTGTGGTCAAGTCAATATTTGGTCCATGCTTAACATTATAATAATTGTACACTTGCTTGTTTTGAACTTCCCACTGTCAGAAAGAAATGTTTGCTATTTACCCTATCAAATACTGTAATTTAGTGTAAATATTTAATTACATGGGTGCACAGATTTGTTTCCTGTTAGTGGATAGGGTGGACCTATTTCCTATAACATGGACTTATAGAACTCAGTCTGATGGGCAGCACAGGCAGAGACTCATTATTTTTAAAACAAATTTTGATGTAAAGTGAAATTTGGTTGTGGAACTTTCTCAGGTGGTATAAACATGATGGGCAAAATGACCTCGTGCTATGAATTTATATGATGTTGTCTGACTGAAAATTATTTGGATGATGATGATTCAAATATGTTAGAACTGCATTAATATATTTTCCAGCAACATCACCAGTGAACAGACTAGGTCCACTGATGTCAGCTGTTTCTCTCCCCATTATGTTGATTGTAGCTTGTAAATCTAGGGTCAAGCTGGACTGAGAGCCCTTAAAATACTGTTACACCTCACCTGGCTGGTATGCTGTAAATCATGTAAATTAAATTCCCAGAGTTAAAAAATTGATTTTGATAAGTACAGAAAATTCTGTATTACCTGTCTTAGATCCAGGTCAACAAAGCAACAAACCAGTTTTCTATACTTAATTGCTACTGTGGATAAATTTTTATAAACAGTCCAACATTATTTATTTAAAACTATAATCCTGTTTATAATCTCTCCTTCTATACATGTATGGAAAAAACATCAAAGGTTGTCAGAATTTGCTGCTCCTTGACTCTCCAGGAGACATAGGGTGACTAGTTGACACTTTTAATTAAATCAGTGACCTTTAAGTCACAGTTACAGCTATGTGAAAAGGAAATATTCTTCAGGCTTCGGATGATTTTTCCTGCAGAGCATAAACTCCTTTCCTCAAAGGACAAATGGTTTGACAAAATATTCAATCTCAAGCTGTTCAGCTACCTGGAAGTCAGTTACAGTTTTTGGCAGGTAAAAGGCCTTTGACATCAATAACTGGTCATGAGTTCACAATCTGAGCAGGTGCTTGTCAATGAAAGCTATTTACATATACACCTTGGCTTAACTGCAAATGAAACTTTGACTGCCACTTGAACAAAGTTGTGTAAGCAGCATTTACAATGAACATCAGGTTGTTTGCTTTTAAAGCAGGTTATTTCCCATTCCAATCCACAATCTAAAATACAGAAAAATGAAAAATTACAACTACTTCAGAGATGTGGGGGCTACCCTCCCTCATAACAGTACAAGACAGGAAAATCAGTCCATTGCTGGTAGGTTTACCATTCATCCTCCAATAATATAATAAAGATAACCAAGTTGGTCATACTTATAAAATTTTATTACAAAATAAAATAAATTCAAGTTTGGTGATCAATGTTACTAGAATTTGAAATTGTTTATAAGTGATCCAGAATTTGTTTCTCACTGTTACATAGTAAATAACTATCTCAGATTCCATCTCTTCGTGCTAACTGCTCCTCTGAAGCCAAGTGATTTTAAAAAAGGTCAGGAGTCCTTGGTGTCGCTACTTTCATGGACTTGATTCAGGGTCCCTGCTTCTCGTTTCAGAACAGTCAGCAGTGTCTGTGAACTTTCAAGGATCTGCATAGATAGGAAACACCACAGCATCATGCATTTAACTGCTATAGTTAGAAGTAGAAGACTAAGAAATTGTAGGTTTCTATGAGATAAAGTTACATAAACAGTGTTCATAAATTAGCTGACTGAAATTGGTTAGGAACATTAGACTTAAAAGGAACATTGTGTCTTTAAGGTATGTGAGTGGATAGCAATCAGGAATAAATAGCTCACTGAAATAAACAAGACTTTCTACAACAAACTCTAGCAGAGTTAAACACTGAACCCCAAATAGCTGGAGAGGGGCAGTCTGTGATTGGAGCAGCAAGCATAGGAAAGGGGAAGATGGATCTGGAAAATAGCTTTATACAATGAGAAGGGTCAAAGTAACTAACTGCATGGGCTTTCATAAATCTCAGGACATACTGAATTTCAGAATTCATGCATTCATTAGCTAAGCGTTATAGCAAAAGGAGACCGTTGGGAAGCTGACCAGCTTGTGAGGGGAAGATCAGAGTCGCAGTGAATAAGTCACAGACTCACACAGCATCTGGTTGACATGCTTTGATTAGATTGACACTTAGCAGTTCCTGATCTCAGCATCTATCAATGGCCCAGGGCTCAATAACTCAGGCTCATGGTCACTAGAGATCCCATGTTTAGAAAATTATAGAGAATGTGGAGTGAGATTGAGTATCTAATATTTTCTGACAGGCAAGTTTATAAAAATCGAGATATTGGTCATACAAATGGAATATAGCCAATAAATCCCCACCTTTAGCACTGATTGAATCATGTGGCAGCCTGGAAGTGACAGATTATAATTATTGAGGTTAATGGATTATGCAAACTCCATTTCGTTCTTGTGATGTGTGGATTTTAAAAGTTATTTATAATCTTAGCCCAGACTTTCTAGCTGTGTACATCATCCCTACTCCCTTGTACTGAAATTAAGACGGTCACAGAAATGGGAATAACAGTTTAACTCTGGGATGCACATGATGGTGAGTTTGGTGAGGATAGGTACAGTGAGAAGGGAAGCAATGAGAGTGCAATGAGAAGAACAGGCCCAGCACTGTTCCCATTAAGATGCATACTTGCATGGTCACAACAATCTGGAATGTACTGTACATTGACAAAGTTGCGAACACCATGTTTACTTCAAACTTCAGTGACTATGTGTATGATTTCCCAGGGTCAAGAGAGTTTCTAGCTCATCCACTCCTAAGGAAGTTTGGAGGAAATAAAACTCATGAGCGTCAAGCCAAGAACAGATGGCAGATGGGACGTTGTCAAAATGACCTTCCTCTTCAGACTACTTGTACCCATAGCCCTCTGTAGATACAGTACTGCATTCTGAAGCTTCAAGTTACCAACAGGACAATTCTGCTGGTCCGATTCCCAGTTAAGCGTGACTAACACTTACTGCCTCCTGTATTGGGAGGGCTTGCAAAGTTACTGGTTGTTTGAAACATTGTGTGTCCTTTCCAGTAATGTTAATTTCTGATCCATCACCCAGCCCTTGTGCTGCCATAAATGTGATGTTTTCGAATCGTAGGATTTCATTAATTAGAAAACGTGAAAGCAGGCTGTGACATAACTCAATATTACAAGAAAAATTAGATGTGCTGGGGCTCAGGACTTGAGTAAAGACTAATCCTCTTGAAACTAAAGATCTTAAAAACATCTTTCAATAAATTTTTTGAAATATACTTGAAATATTGATCTTGGATGTTGGTTCTTCATGTGAAAAGTAATTCTTTTTTTAAACTTGAATAGCAGTTACTACTGGACCAATAATTTAAAGGCTTGAACTAATACATTTGGGGACAAGAGTTCAAATCCCAACATAATTATGGAAGTTAAAATTAATTAAGTAAATCTGGAATAAAAAGCTAGTGTCATTAATGGTGACCTGGTCACTAAGTTAGACAGTGTAGATGAAAGCATCAAATTACAAAGGGATATTGATAGATTAAGTGAATGGGCAAAGCTGTGGCAGATGGAGTTCAATGTAAGTGTGAGATTATCCATTTTGGACCATGAAAGGATCAATCAGGGTACTTTCTAGATGGTATGAATGCAAGTACATTGGATGTCAAAAGAGACTTGGGCTTCTGGTGCATAGACCATTAAAACAGATGCAGAAAATCAAGAAAGCTAATGGAATGCTGGCCTTTATACCACACGATTGGAGTACAAGGATATAGGAGTTATGCTGTAATTATACAAAACCTTGGTCAGGCCGCACTTGGAGTCCTGTGAGCAGATTTGGGCACCACACCTTAGGAAGGATGTAGTGGTCTTGGAGGGAGTACATTAGCCTCTACATCTCCCAATCACACAAAAGGAGTCCAAGTCAGATTAGCATTTGCAGAGGACTAAAGAATCTGGAGTCACAGATCCACCAAGCCAGGTGCAGGTGAGAACAAAACCTAAAACGGAATTCTGTTATTCCAAAGTCAGAAATAGATATATGAAAAGCAAGACAGAGACCAAAGTAAACAGAAAACAAAAGTAGGGAAATAATAATGGGGAAAATCAGGAAAGTGGGAGGAGTTGAATAAATACTTAACGTCAATCTTCATGGTAGAGGATGCTCATAACATTCCAAATTGACTAAAAAAAATCCACAGGCTAAGAGTGAATAAACACAATAGCTACTGGAAAGTACTAAAGAAATTAATAGGTTAAAAGACCTATAAGTCCCCAGAACCTGACAGGTCACATCCCAAGATTTTAAAGGAATTAGCTTCAGAGATTGTGGGTGCACTGGTAATAATATTCCAGCAATTCTTAGATTCTGGAAAAGATCTGAACGATTAGAAAACTCCCAATGCAATACCCTTTATCCAAAAATGGAATAAGACGAAAAAAAAAAACAGGTGACTATGGCTTAACATCCACCATTGGGAAAACGTCAAAAGTCTATTATAAATGATTTAACACCAGAGCAGTTAGAAACACAAACTAATCAGAGTTAGCATAGCTTCGTGAATAGGAAACACACCTGACAAATTTATTAGAGTTTTTGAGATTGGAAGCAGTATTGATAAATGAGAACCAGTAGATGTATTTGGCGTTCCAAAAGAATTTTGGAGGAGCATTTTCAGGATGGCAACCTGTAAACTAGTGGAGTGCTGCAGAATTGAGTGCCGGGACCACAATTATTTACAATATGTATTAAATGAGTCTGATGAGAGAAGGGAATGAGTTATTGCCAGCTTTAAGGATAACAAAAATAAGTGGGAAGGCAAGGAATGAAGATGATATCAAGAGTCTACAGAAGATGTAGACAGGTTAAGTAAGTGGGTTAAAAAAATGGAATATAATGTGGGGAAATCTGAGGTTATACTCTGTAGTAAGATTTGAGGAGCTGAACGTTATTTAAATGGAGAAAGACTGCAGAAACCTACAACAGAGGAATGGCATCTGATGATCTTCTGGACATGGATAATGGTGGGATGGTAGGTAAGGACAAGAAGAACTCTATCGCTGTTGCGGGAGGGAAGAGAAGGGGTGAGGGCGGAAGTGTGGGAGATGGGTCGGACCGGTTACGGGCCCTGTTGACAACAGAGCTGGGAGTCCTTGGTTGAGGAAGAAGGTGGACATTTCGGAGGCTTCCTTGTCAAAGTTGGCCTCATCTGAACATATGTGACCGAGATGGAGGAACTGGGAGGATGGGATGGTGTCTTTACAGGAAGCAGGGGGAGGGTGTATAGTCTGGACCGTACAGACTCACATCCTCTCAGTTCCTCTGTCTGTCGCGAATGTTCAGATGAGGCCAACTTTGACAAGGGAGCCTCCGAAATGTCCACCTTCTTCCTCAACCAAGGACTCCCCAGCACCATTGTCAACAGGGCCCGTAACCGGTCCGACCCAACTCCCGCACTTACCCCTCCTCTTCCCTCCTGCAACAGTGATAGGGTTCCCCTTATCCTTACTACCATCCCACCAGCATGCACATCCAAAAGATCATCAGACACAAATTTCCGCTACCTCCAGCGAGATATTCCACCTCTCCTGCCCCTTGTCCATCTTCCTCAGGGACTATTCCCTCTGGGACTCCCTGGTCCACTTCTTCCTTCACCCCGCAACCGGTGAAGGTGCAACACCTGCCCATTCACCTCCTCCCTCCTCACTATCCCAGGACCCAATCATACCTTCCAGATGAAGCAGCACTTCACCTGTGCTTCCTAGAATCTAGTCTACTGCATTCGCTACTAACAATGTGGTCTCCTTTACATGGGCAAAATGAAGCTAGACTGGGTAACCGCTTCGCAGAACATCTGTGTTCTGCTCGCAAAAAAGATCTTGAGCTATTTGTTGCCTGCCACTAACACACCACCCTGTTCCCTGGCCAACATCTGTCTCTGGCTTGCTGCAGAGCTCAATCCAAGCTGGAAGAACAACACCTCATTTTCCGCTTGGGGATCCTGCAGCCCTCTGGGCTCTATATAGAGTTCAATAATTTTAGGGCTTAAACTCTCCCATGTCCCAGCCCCCCTACCCCACACCCCACACACCAGGCCTTTTTATAACATAGCCTGCCATTACACACTACCTATTGTTAGTCACTAACAATCCCTATCAACAACTATTCACCCTCTTAGCTAGATAGTTATCAACTCCTTTGTCTGTTCAACTGCTCTTCTCTCTCTTTGGACTCTATCCCATCCTAACTTCCCTATCTACTCCCTACCCCATCCCTCTCCCTATTTTCTGCACATAAACCGACAGTTTCCCAGCTACCATCAGTTCTGAGGAAGGGTCACTGGACCCAAAACATTAACTCTGATTTTTTTTCTTCACAGGTGCTGCCAAACCTGCTGAGATTCCAGCAACTTCTGTTTTCATTCCCAATTTACAACATCTGCAGTTCTTTCGGTTTTAAAGTGGAATGTCAGCCTTTATTTCAAACAGAAAGGAGTATAATAGTAGGGAGGTCTTGCTAAAAGTATAAGGCACTAGTCAGAACACACCTGGAAAACTGAACAGTATTTAGCAGCCCCCCACCCCCTGCCTTATCTAGGGAAAGATACTGGCATTGAAGGCAGTCCAAATAAGGTTCACTAGATTGTTTTTGGGTATGGAGAAATCTTATGAGGAATAGTTGAGTAGGACAGGCTTGTGTTCACGGAGTTTACAAGAATGACAGGCAAACTTATTCAAATACAAGATTCTTAGGGGATTGACTGCATTAATGCTAAGAGTTTTTTTCCCAATCTAGGACCAGAGGGCATAATCATAACCAGAGTTCGTGGTCGGCCACTTAAAATATAGGAATTTTTTCTCTCAGTGAATCTGTAGAATTCTTTACCATGGAGGGCTCTATAAGCTAGGTCATTAAGGACATTCAAGACCAAGATGGGCAGGTTTTTAATCAGTAAGAAGTATCAAGGGTTATGGGAGAGGCAGAATGGAGTTGAGGATTATCAGATCAGCTATGATCTCATTGAATGGTGGAATAGTCTTGGTGGGTTGAATGGCCCACTTTTGATCCTCCGTTTCTGGAATTCTGCTAAATGGCAGAAATTTCTCATTCCTTTGAGAAGTTTCGTCCAGCCTCAGTCAGCTTTCAGGGAGAGTTTACATGAATCTTTAGGGGAAATTCAATCTAATGGATGCAACTTCTTGTGTGACCTTTTTAACTAACCTTCATATAAGCAGCTTCAGTCTCTGCAATAGTTCTATCAAATTCATTTCGGGTTGCCATTTTGCGTGCCAGACTTTCATTGACTTTGGCAAGTTTCTCTGTCAAAATGCGAATATCGTTCTGCAACTTGTTCTTCTCTTCCTCTTCTTGTAGGATTTGTTGGTTCAGCTCTTCTCGTTTTGTACACAAATCCTCGATACCTGGAATAATGAAATGCTGTCAGAGCAAAAGATATAAAACACTGTTTTATTCATGTGGCTATGTATTAAGGGAAATGGTATAATATTGACAGGCAGTTCAGTCACGATCTAACTCAATAGGCTAAATGGCCACCTTCTGCAAACTGTCCCAGACTTTGTAGAAAGCTAGGGAAGTGACTGCTGGGCCCTTGCTGAGTTATTTGTATCATCGATAGCCACGAGTGAGCTGCTGGAAGACTGCAGGATAGCTAATGTGATGCCATTATTTAAGAAAGGTGGGAAGGAAAAAGCAGGGAACTAGAGACCGGTGAGCTTGACATCAGTGGTGGGTAAGTTGGAGGGGATTCTGAGGGACAAGATTTACATGTTTCTGGAAAGGCATGGACTGATTAGGGATAGTCAACATGGCTTTATGCTTGGGAAATTGTGTCTCACTAACTTAATTGAGTTTTTAGAAGTGACAAAGAAGATTGATGAAGGTAGAGTGGTGGCAAATGGGGCTAGATTAATTTAGGATATCTGATCAGAATTGTCAAGTTGGCCCGAAAGGTCTGTTTCTGTGCTGGACAACTGTATGACTATGTTATATTGTTCTACATTTTAGTTAGTTTTCTGGGGATGAAATTTCTATTGGTGCCAAAATGAATACGCAGCCAGTTAGACGTGAAATAAGCTGGTGGACTTGAATGGAGGCACAAGCAATAAGGTCAAGGTACCCTAGATGATGAATCAACCCTCATCTTCCATTTCTCAGGTTGGTCAACAAGAAGAACTTCCTGACTTCTTTCAGCATAAGTACACTGCTCTGAATGGTCAATAGGATATGTTGTTTGATACAGTCCATCAGTCATTGGGACATGCAGCCTACAATCCTGCTTCGCACTGGCACAGATTCACTTTTAGGATGTCTGAACAATCTTTAGTCAGGGAAGAAGATGGAGTCAACAAGGAATGTGAACAATAGCTTTGATGTTCCCAATATTTCATTAGAAGAAACGTCAGTTCATCCAGTACTGGATGATTGGCAGTCAGCATGTCAAATCAGGAAGAGAGCAGGGGATGACAGGTGGTGCTTGGGTACAGCTGTGTGTCATCTATCAATTACTCAAAGTTCTCAAAATACAAATTTAAATTATTTTAACATTTAAAAATCAAAAAGCCAAGAAGATGGTACAATTAGGCAATCTATCATTCTGCACATCCTCCACGCCCCTCAAAGACCTGCACTCCAGTTCCAAAACTCCAACACAGCTATCCGTTCAGTCCCTTACAACACAACCTCACACGCTCTGCTTCCTACCATCTCTCATTTCACTTCAGATTCTCCTATTCACAACTCATCCCCTGCACCATTCCTCCCCAGGGCCACCACCGTCCCCATCCCCCAATCTACCTCCTCTTAACTCTCCCCATCACCCTGTGTCCACTCCCTCTCTGTCCCATGCAACACCCATACCTTTCTACTCACTCCACAGAAACATCTCCTCTCTCTTATCCCACATACCCCAGCTTCCTGAACTCTACTTTCCCTCCCCACAAATCCCCACCCCCTCCCCGAGATTTCTCCTCCCCTTCCTCTGCAACTCCCCAAAATCATTCACCTCCCATCCCCAATCTCCCGAACCCTCGCCACCCTTCCCCCGAGCTCTCTGGCCCTCTCCTCTCCTTTACCCAGGTCCCCAACCGCAACCCTCCCCAAGGTCCCTGATACCATTCCCCCAGCCTCCTGGCAACTCGATCCCTCCCCAGACCCCTCTCCCATCAATACCCCAGCACCTTGGCTCCGGACCCCCATCTCTCCCACCCCCCCCGCTCCCCCCCCCCATTCCCCCCCGGGAGCCCCCAGCTCACATTTCACCAGCTCATTGTTGTAACTCTGTAGCGCGGCCCCTTGCTGGGACATGGTAACTTTCCTGGTTTCCCAAGTAACAAGAGAAACCGCTTATCTGTCCTTACGTCATCAATTTGAGACAGAAGATAGAACCTGTGACCAATTCCCTGTGACAGCTTGCTGTCATGGCAACATCTAATTTATTAATTTCCCTTCCCATCCGTTTAGTTCTAGAATGTAACTAAGACTGAAAATAATTGTTGTAATTTTTAAAAAAAGTTCATCGGGACAAATCTGGGGAACTATTTCATTTACACACATCCCGCTGTGCACGTTCCTCAGTACCACCGACTGGTGATTTCTGCGCAGGCGCCTTGCCCCGCGCTGACCGCCATGGCGGCGCTGGAAGGTTCTAGTTCGTGCGGCCTCAGTCTGTCAGCCGCCTGGAGCAGACTGAGCACTGGCCTGGTCCCCCTCTCTGCACTTGGTCTGGTCAGTGCGGACTCTTGTTCTCAGTTCGTGTTTAACTATCACATTGAAAGAGAATGGTGGGCGACTTTCATGGGTAGGAGGGAATCTGCTTTGGTTAGGAGGGTTCCCTCTGGATCAGGGGCTGGTGGGGCTGGTGGGGCTGGTGCCCCTCTGGATCAGGGGCTGGTGGGGGCTGGTGCCCCTCTGGATCAGCGGCTGGTGCCCCTCTGGATCAGGGGCTGGTGGGGCTGGTGACCCCTGGATCAGGGGCTGGTGCCCTTCAGATCAGGGGCTGGTGGGGCTGGTGACCCCTGGATCAGGGGCTGGTGGGACTGGTGCCCCCCTGGATCAGGGGCTTGTGCCCTTCAGAGCAGGGGCTGGTGGGACTGGTGCCCCTCTAGATCAGGGGCTGGTGGGACTGGTGCCCCTCTAGATCAGAGGCTGATGGGAGTGGTGCCCTTCCGGATCAGGGGCTGGTGCCCCTCTGGATCAGTGGCTGGTGGGGGTGGTGCCCTTCTGGATCAGGGGCTGGTGGGACTGGAGCCCCTCTGGATTGGGGGATGGTAGGACTGGTGCCCCCCTGGATCAGGGGTGGTGCCCCTCTAGATCAGTGACTGGTGCCCCTCTGGATCAGGGGCTGATGGGACTGGTGCCCCTCTGGATTGGGGGAATGGTAGGACTGGTGCCCCTCTAGATCAGTGGCTGGGGCTGGTGCCCCTCTGGATCAAGGGCTGGTGCCCCTCTGGATCAGGGGCTGATGGGACTGGTGCCCCTCTGGATTGGGGGATGGTAGGACTGGTGCCCCCCTGGATCAGGGGTGGTGCCCCTCTAGATCAGTGGCTGGGGCTGGTGCCCCTCTGGATCAGGGGCTGATGGGACTGGTGCCCCTCTGGATCGGGGGTGGTGCCCCTCT
>NC_063359.1:2115399-2230814 GCF_021869965.1 Rhincodon typus
GGTGCCCTTCTGGATCAGGGGCTGGTGGGGGTGGTGCCCTTCTGGATTAGGGGCTGGTGGGGCTGGTGCCCCTCTGGATCAGGGGCTGGTGGGTGTGGTGCCCTTCTGGATACCGGGAGGTACAATTCAGTAATAGCTGAGTTCACCGGTCTTGCTGATTGGTAGATCTGGGGCTTGGAGTTTAGGTCTGTATGAAACAACTCCATGGTACACACTGTCTGATCAACAGGACAAATCCACAGCTCTTTCCTAATCTGCTTAGCATCCTCTGTTCCATCAATTTCCCTCCTGGGCTAACCTCATCCATATTGTTCACCCTCTGTCCCTCCCTTTCCTGCCCCTCTTCCTCCTTCTTTGACCTGATTGGTGACAACACCTGCTTTGTCCTATAAGCTGAGTGTTGACACCAATATATTTGTTAAGATGCACTTACTGCAAAATGCAGTGTATTTCTCTCGGTGTAACTGTCATGAAGATGTTTGCTTATGTTGATTTAGAAGCTTCTGTATTTTACGATTCAAATAACAATGATAGCAGTGCCATTTTAATTACATCAAGCTGAAGTGGTTCTAATGGTGGAAAGTGTAGAGGAGAAATGACAGTATGAGTTTTTGTGTTTAAATGTATTTTTTTTTAGGAAACGTCTAGGTTGGCAAGTGGGAGTGCGTTTGTTGAGGATGATCTGCACGCTGCACTGGAAACTTTACGGCAGTATGGTTTGCAATCAGTGGCGCTGGAATGGTTTATGGAGATGTTGCAGGTTGACCTTCAGAAGAACATTGCAGCAGAGTTCTGGGACTTTCTCACACAAAGGGAGAACATGGTGACAGAACAACAGCGCTCAAAGCTCCTGTATGATGCCTTCTGTATGCTGGATCAAAGGCTAGCACCCTACTTGTGCAGTCTGAAATATTTAGAGACTGGGATTGAGGCAGGTCTGATTACCAGTGTAGGACCTGGAACACTGAAAGACAAGGTCTACACAATGGTTAAAGCTGTGTTATTCTTCTCAACTGTACAACCCTTTCAGGAGATTATACATGAATTTTACACTCGTGCTTTCAGTATCTATGCGCACCAAGACAAGGCCCTACGGAATGGAGATAGCATGAGTGAAGATGAAGATGAGAATGCAGCCGATGATATGGAACAGCTAAGCTGTGCTGGCTGTAATGCAGTGAAAGAGCGGTGCTGGTGTACCACTGCTGTGGAGCAGTTTGCAAAAGTCAATCATGTATTGTAAGTATCAATCTTTTGTCTATAATTTTAGCAGTTTGCACAATCGCACCTTTTAGTTATTGCCCACCTAAAAAAATTCATGATCATTTGACAATTGGCATTCTATTTTGGTGTTGCAGAAAGAACATCATTTGAGCAAATTGTGCAAGGTGTTCATATAATAACTGTAAAGGAGTTTTCGGTAGATTACAAAACCTCTTGTGGTTTATGTGCTGTTTGGGAGATTTTCTGTTAATGAACACTTAAAGATATAGGACTTGTACACTTAATGGTAAGGTCCTTGGGAGTGTTGCTAACAAAGAGACCTTAGTGTACACATTCATAGTTCCTTGAAGGTGGAGTCGCAGGTAGATAAGATAATCAAGAAGACGTTTGGTATGCTTGCCTTTATTGGTCCGTGCATTGAGTATAGTAGATGGGGGGTCATGTTGTGGCTGTGTAGGACATTTGATTCAGCTACATTTGGAGTATTGCGTGCAGTTCTGACTTCCTTACTATAGGAAGGAAACTGAAACTTGAAAGGGTTCAGAAAAGATTTATGAGGATGTTGCCAGGGTTGGCTGAATAGGTTGGGGCTATTTTCCCTGGACTGTCAGAGGCTGAGTGGTGACGTTATGGACATTTATAAAATCATGGATAGGGTAAATACGCAAGGTCTTTTCCCCAGGGTGGGGGAGACAAAAATTAGAGGGGAGGTGAAAGGGGAAAGATTTAAATGGGACCTAGGGAGAAACTTTTTCACACAGAGGGTGATGCGTGTATGAAATGATGGAGGAGGCGGGTACAATTACAACATTTAAAAAGCATCTGGATGGATATATGGGATTTAGAGGGATATGGGCCAAATGCTGACAAATGGGACTAGATTTATTTAGGATATCTGATTGACATGGACAAGTTGGACCAAAGTGTCTGTTTCCGTGCTGTATGTCTCTATGACTCTATGACAGGAAAAGTCTTTGCCCAATCACTTCAGTCTTCCCCAGGATCTTGAATTTAGTGTTTTTTTTCCCCCTTAGCACAGTGGTTTCTCTGTTGGTAGATCTCCTATTACCTGGTCTTTGTTAGTGTTACAATTGGGAAGAGTGTGCCAATACACAAGCCTCTATGTTCCACAATCTGTCAGAAATGTGTAAATACTCAATTAAACCATCAACATGATCAATTTGCTTGTGACTGATATGCAGAACAAAATCAATTTACATCAGGTTTCATTAAATGAAAATTAATTCTATTTATTGTAAACGCTTATTCTTTAACAAAAGGCAGAGAACAAAGTAAGGAATACTAATCAACTATATGACAAACTATACCCCAATAAAATTTATGTATGGAAGAATATAGAAGGGAAAACAAAATTCTGAGGGTCAGAAGTCCCAACCTCAAGGTGAAGAGTTCATTCTCAGTTCTTTTGATTTTAGCACAGATGTCTGTAAGGTGATGATCAGTTCTTCAATTCGCTAGTTGGCCAGGTTGACCTAGGTTTTTTAACATAGAACGTAGAATAGTACAGCATAGGAACGGGCCCTTTGGCTGACAGTTTTGTGCTGAACGTGACGCCAAGTTAAACTAACCCCTCCATTTTTTGCATATTCATGTGCTTATCTAAAAGTCTGTTAAACACCGATATCATAACTGACCCCACCACCACTTCTGGCAGCATGTTCCAGACCCCTACCACTCTCTGTGTAAAAAAACTTGCCCCTCACATCTCCTTTGAACTTTCCCCCTCTCACCTTAAATGCATGCCCCCTAGTACTAGACACTTCAACTCTAGCAAAAAGATTCTGACCATCAACCCTATCTATGCTTTTCACTATTTAATAGAATTCAATTAAGTCTCCTCTCAGCTTCTGCTGCCTCAGAGAAAGCAGTTGCGTTTTTCTAATCTCTCTTTATGCTCGTACTGTCTAATCCAGGTAGCATCCTGATAAACCTCTTCTGCGCCCTCTCCAAAGCCTCCACATCTTTCTTGTAATATGGCGAGCAGAATTAACGCAATACTCTAAATGTGGCCTAACCAAAGTCTTATAAAGCTGCAACGTGACATCCTAACTCTTGTACTGAATTCCCCAACCAATAAAAGCAAGCATGCCATATGCTTTCTTTACAACATCATCTACTTGCATGGTCACTTTCAGGAAGCTCCAGGACATCATGTCAGCTCCAGGACATCTCTGCAGGAGTTCCTCAGGACAGTGTCCTCGGCCCAACCATCTTCAGCTGCTTCATCAATGACTTTCCCTCCATCATAAGGTCAGAATTGGGGATGTTTGCAATGATTGCACAATGTTCAGCACCATTCGTGACTCCTCAGATACTGAAGCAGTCCATGTTCACATGCAACAAGATCTGGACAATATCCAGGCTTGGGCTGACAAGTGGCAAGTGACACAAAGGTACCAGGCTATGACCATCACCAATAAGAGACAATCTAACCATCGCCCCTTGATATTCGGTGGTGTTACCATCATTGAATCCCCCACAATCAACATTTTGGGGGTTACCATTGACCAGAAACTCAACTGGACTCACCACATTAACAGAGTGACTACAAGAGCAGGCCAGAAGCTGGGAATACTGCAGCGAGTAACTTACTTCCTGACTCCTCAAAGCCTGTCCACCATCTACAAGGCACAAGTCAGGAGTGTGATGGAATACTCCACACTTGCCTGGATGAGTGCAGCCCTAACAACACTCAAAAACCTTGACACCATCCAGGACAAAGCAGTCCACTTGATTGACACTACATCCACAAGCATTCACTCCCTCCACCATCGACGCTCAGTAGCAGCAGTGTGTTCTATCTACAAGATGCACTGCAGAAATTCACCAAAGATCCTCAGACAGCACCTTCCAAACCCACAACCACTTCCATCCAGAAGGACAAGGACAGCAGACATATGGGAACACCACCACCTCCAAGTCACTCACCATCCTGACTTGGAAATATATCGCCGTTCCTTCACTGTTGTTGGGGCAAAATCCTGGAATTCCCTCCCTAATAGCATTGTGGGTCAACCCATAGCAGGAGGACCACAGCAGTTCAAGAAGGCAGCTCACCATCACCTTCTCAAGGGCAACTAGGGATGGGCAAGAAATGCTGGCCAGCCAGCGATGCCCACATCCCAGAAGTGAACAAAAAAAAACCCAAGATCCCTCTGTACATCAATGCTGTTCAGTGTCTGGCCATTAACTGTGCACTTTTCCTTAACAAGGTGCAGCACCTCACACTTACCCGGATTAAACTTCATCTGCCATTTCTCTGCCCATATCTGCAACTGATCTATGTCCCGCTGTATCTTTTGACAACCTTCTACACTATCCACAACTCCACCGATCTCTGTATTGTCTGCAAATTTACTGACCCAACCTTCCACGTTTTCATCCAAGTCATTTATGTATATCACAAACAGCAAGGTTCCAGTATGTATCCCTGTGGAACACCAATAGTCACGGACCTCCAACCAGAAGAACACCCTTCCACACCACCACTTTTCTTGTATTAAATTCTTTTTTTCTTTTAAGCTTTCTTGATTTTATTTTTGTCTTCTCACTCACACAGAGAGAAAGGAGAAAGATGTTTGCTGCATGCTGGCTCAGTATAGTACTGGCTGCGTTGCTCCCACTGGTCTGTAACTGATTGCAGTTTGACCAATCTGAGGGCTGTTGTCAGGTAGTTTTTTCCTTGACTCAAAACCCCTGGTGCTGGCTCTGACTCTATATATATTGGTCTAATGGCTTCAAAAGCAACAGAGCCTTCACAGCTAAAAATGTGCATCAACTGATATATCAAGTTGCAATACTTTCCTGCTATTTTAGCTGTATGGTAATGTCTGACTCCCAGTCCCATTTATAGTTCAAAAAGGGAAAATATGTGGTCCTTTACACTAGTGGTCAGGAGGCAGATGTGAGAACTTTACTGGGTAACGCATGCCTTCTAATATTCCACTCCTCATTACTGATAAGAGACGTGTTTGAGGTGTTTGGTGTCTTTCTAAGATTGGAAATTCCAGTATATATGGTGAATGTGCTACCAATTCTAAAACTGCATTCCAAACATCACCTCCTAGCAACAACAGCTATATCTACATAGAAACTTTTAAAAGTCTCCGGGTTCTTCACAGGGAAATAATAGAACAAAATATAACACCAGGTCACAAATGGAGGTGTTAAGGCAGATGACCAAAAATTTCCTCAAAGGTAGATTTCAAGGGATATTCTAAAGGAGGAAAACAGTGTAAAAAAAAAAATGGAGAGATTTAAGGAGGGAATTTGTGGGAAACAACCCAGGCAGCTCATGGCATAGCTGTCAATGGTGGAGCAATTTCAAAGTGATCAAAGAGGTCAGAATCAGTGAATATCTTTTTGGAAGAAGGGCTGGAGGAGGTTACAGGGATGGAGAGGGACATGGTTATGGAGGAAATTGAAAACAGGAATGTGAATTTTAAAATCTCTGGCATTGTTTAACCAGGCACTAGTGTAGCTCAGTGGAGGTAGGTGAGTGCAATCTTGTGCAAGATAGGAGATGGGCAACAGCGTTTCAGATGAGTTCTTATTTACTGAGAAGTTATGGTGTAGTACTATTGTCACTGCACTAGTAATCCAGGGATCCAGGCCAATGCTCTGTGTTATGTGGTGAAGCTGTGAAATTCTGTACCACATAACTTTGAGGAGCTCAAGCCACTGAAAACATTTCAGAAAGACATGGACTTCTAGATAAATCTTTTCACTCCGCGACCTCCTTTGGAGGATTTAAAATTGCTGGTAACTGTCGGAGCAGTGTGAGCAGGTGTTGGCATATTATAACTCGATCACTCACTTTCCTTTTCATGCTCATTTATACTCTCACTCACTTTATACTACACACTCACTTCCTCATACTCACTCTCTGTCCCTCACAGCTTTACACAAACTTACTCACTCACAAATTCAGTCATACTTTCATGCATCCTCACTTCCACACTTGCTCTCATTCACTCATTCTGTCAGAGAGATTGCTGACACTTGTTCTCTCTCTGTCTCACTCATTCACATTGTCTCCCACACTTGCCCATTCAAACTCGGTTTTGTATACTTGCTTACTCTCTATTACATGCACTCAGTCTCTGTGAGATTCACTGACTGATACTGCGCCCCATACTTGCAGGGAAAAGGATCCATTTGCAGCCAGCCAGCACTGGAGGACCGACATCAGACCTTAAAGGCAAGGGCAAGTGGGGAATCATTTGTAACCAGCTGCATCAGGGAGCGGACCTTAGCAGGGTCAGGAGGTGGGGTGTGGGAGAACCATTTACAGTCTCATTAAACTCACTGGGGAGAGCAGGCTGCCCAGGATATGAGGTAGGTAAGAATCTTGATGAAGAGTCACCAGATTCTAAACATTAACTGTGCTTTCTTCCTGCAGATGCTGCTAGACCTGCTGAGTTTTGTCAGCAATTTCAGTCAGCAGTCATTGGCTGATTAGCCTATCCATGGAGAAGGTCTGGACCAAATTGGCTATTTTGAGTACTGACTGTGTTGATTGAGTGACAGAGTACTCGACCAATGAGCCAAGCTCTGACGTTTAGTGCCTCTGCAATGGCTCTCCTGGGCCCTGCCACACTTCATGGGATTTGGGACATGTGCCTGACGCCACCACATCCCCTCCCCCCACCCCCTGAGATTTTGTCAGCCAAGTCCACTGGGGGTTGTGACTCTGTTCTAGACATCAATGGCTTCAAGGAACGTGGAGAACAAGTGGGAGTATGGTGTTGAGATACAGGATCACGATGTCATAATTAATGGTGGAACAGACTGTGGACCAAATGGCTTATTCCTGCCTCAGTTTTCTGTGGTTTTATGACATGAGTTCAAATCCCACTGCAGAAGGTAGTGGAATTTAAATTCAATTAATAAAATCTGGAATTGAAAGCTAGTCTCAGTTATAGTGATGACAACTATTATCAATTGTTGTAAGCACCCATCTGATTCACCAGTGTCCTTTAGGGAGAGAAATCTAGCACACTTCCCTGTTTGGTTCCACAGACTTAATGTCGTTGACTCTTCACTACCCTTTGAAATGGCCTAGTGATCCACTCAGTTCAAGGTCAATTAGATATGGGCATTGTCAATCGTATCCACATCCCATCAAAGAATTTTGAAAAAAGGTTGCTTATTATACACTGGAGTAGCTGTGGCTTGAAGTGATAAGGGCATGGATGGAGGTTTAAGCAGTAGATGAGCTGAAGTATGCACCACCACAGATAGTGTTAGCAAGGTATCAAAAGACATTCTCTGAGTGTGCAGGTGAGATTGAAAGGTCATCTTGGTCAATATGTCACCAAGTTTTGTGGACCATCTTGGGTCAGCTTCAGCCAGAGAGGGGGATGAAGTTCCTGGCTGGGAGTGAAGTCGGTAATGGGAATAAAGACAGTGAGGTGGAGCTGAGTGTTGGCAGTGTATAAGTGAAATGTTGCTGAGGGTCATTGGGAAATAGGGTGTCAAGGCAAGATCCTTGGGGTATTCTAGAGGTAACTTGTAGAATAGAAAGAGAAGTCATTTCGAATGTAACCCCGGCTGTGGTTAATAGTAGGGTGCCCAACACCCATTTGGACAATGACGTGGAGGGAGTTGGAGGAAAATGCTGTGATCAACTGTCAGATGCTGCAGCTTGAGATGGACGTATTGTCACAGTCACACAGAGTGATATTTGTGACTTTCACAAAAACAATTTTGTACTATAGTGAAGTGTGAAAATCTAATGGGTAGGATTCAACTGAGGATTCAACATTTTTATATCATTTCTGGGTAAATGCTGAAAAGAAAGAACAAAGATCACATGCTTTAGAACCATGTTGCTGTAGCGTTGATTTGGCACTAGTTGGCAGTCAAGTATTTAGTACAGTAAACTTTGATTTAACCAGCACCTTATGCACTGGCGCTCTTGATAAACTGGCAAAAATTATATTCCTCAAATACTGCGAAGTTTACTGTATTATTATGTCCAGTTATAGTTTTTAAAATTTATTTATCTCAATTTAAATATATTTGTTCAATTGAATTCCATATGAAATATCAATAGTCGATTTAATTTCTCCTGAAATACTGCGATATCCAAGTAGTCAGTTGAGGGTCCAAATGAGAAGATTCTGTCATTAAGTTTTATTTAAGGCAAAGGTGCATTATTATTGAAATGATTTATGCTGTAAGTAAAGTATGACAGTGATACGTAAACCCCCTGCGTTACGTTTGTATGACTTAGTACGTGGCTTTACAGCGTTCATGTGGACCTCTAGATTATCTGGAATATTTAATCAATCAGTACATTCATAGTCCTATAGAAGTCGGATAATAAAACGTTTACCATACATAGAAGTTTCTATACCTTTTACAAAAGGTACAACAGATCTTTAGGTGAGGAATGATTTCCTATTGTTTTATCCTGATTTGAGATGGTGTGCTTATCTAACAGTTATCATGCTCATTGTGTGGTAATTAACTAATTGGACCAATGGGCAGCTTGAAAAGTCTTATAAAAATGCTTTCTGCTGCATCTTTCAGTGCCTCCATATTGCCTTGACACCAATGAAACACTTATGAATTAGAGTCATAGAATCATAGTGACATACAGCATGGAAACAGACCCTTCGGTCCAACTTGGCCAGACCGACCAGATATCCTAGATAAATCTAGTCCGAGTTGCCAGCATTTGGCCCATGTCCCTCTAAACCCTTTTATTCATATACTCATCCTGGTGCCTTTTAAATGTTGTAATTGTACCAGCCTCCACCACTTCCTCTGGCAGCTCATTCCATATATGCACTACCCTCTGTGTGAAAATGTTGCCCCTTTGGTCCCTTTTAAGCCTTTCCCCTCTCACCTTAAACCTATGCCCCCTAGTTTTGGAGTCCCCCACACCAGGGAAAAGGCTTTGTCTATTTACCCTATCCATGCCCCTTGTGATTTTATAAATCTCTATAAGGTCACCCCTCAGCCTCTGACGTTCCAGGGAAAATAGCCCCAACCTATTCAGCCTCTCCCCATTGCTCAAACCCTCCAACCCTGGCAGCATCCTCGTAAATCTTTTCTGAGCCCTTTCAAGTTTCACAATATCCTTCTTATAGTAGGAGACCAGAATTGCACGCCGTACTCCAAAAGTGGCCTAACCAATGTCCTTGTACAGCCACAACATGACCTCCCAACTCCTATATTCAGTGCACTGGCCAATAAAGGCAAGCATACCAAACGCCTTCTTCACTATCCTATCTACCTGTGACTCCACTTTCAAAGGACTATGAACCCGAACTCCAAGGTCTCTTTGTTCAGCAACACTTCCCAGGACCTTATGAATAAGTGTATAAGTCCTGCCTGATTTGCCTTTCCAAAATGCAGCACTTCACATTTATCTAAATTAAATTTCATCAGCCACTTCTCAGCCAATCAACATCCTGTTGTACTCTGAGGTAACCTTCGCTGCCCACTACACCTCCAATTTTGGTGTCATCTGCAAACTTATTAACTATACCTCCTATGTTCACATCTAAATAATTTATATAAATGGCCAAAAGCAGTGGACCCAGCACTGATCCTTGTGGTACATCACTGCTCACAAGCCTCCAGTCTGAAAAGCAACCCCCCATCACCTCTCTGCTGCTATGATGCTGCTTGGCCTGCTGTGTTCATCCAGCCCTGCACCTTGTTGTCCCCCATCACCACCCTCTGTCTTCTATCTTTGAGCCAGTTCTGCATCCAAATGGTTAGTCCTCCCTGTATTCAATGTGACCTAACCTTGCTAACCAGTCTACCATGAGGAACCTTGTCAAATGCTGTACTGAAGTCCATATAGATCACGTCCACCGCTCTGCCCTCATCAATCCTCTTGGCTACTTCTTCCAAAAACTCAATCAAGTTATGTTGGAAACTATTTTCTTGTAGAAAACCAAGCTGGCAATTTGTTCCAACAGATGAAATTAAATTTTCCTCTTGGTTCAAGCATGAATGTTAGCAAGGACACTTGCAATGCCGAGTCGTATAAGGATATGGGCCAAAGGTTGGAAATGAGATCAGTTACGTGATTGTTTTGACCAGCATGGATGTGATGGGCTGGAAAGCCCTTTTCTGTGCTGTAGATTTTAATGACAAAAGTAATTTCTTTCTCTTTGAAATATTGACAGAGAATCTGTTTGGTGCACCTGAGGGGGCTAGGGAACTATAGTTTGTCTCCCCTGGAAGGTACAACTTCCAATGGTGCAACACTTCCGCAGAACTGTCCTGAAATGTCCAACTGAAATTGTGTGCTCAAGTCTGTGGAGTGAGTCTTGAACCAATTAACGTCTGACTCAACAGTGAGTTTCTTTCTTTCATGAGTTGTGGGCAACGTGTGACCTACGCTATAAGGCCAGCATTTATTGTCAGCAACAAAAACAGAAATTGCTGGAAAATCAATTCTGAGGAAGGGTCACCAGACCCGCAACGTTAACTCTGATTTCTCTCTGCAGATGCTGCCAGATGCTGAGCTTTTCCAGCAACCTCTGTTTTTGTTTCTGATTTACAACATCTATAGTTCTTTCAGCATTTATTGACTGTCCCTAATTAGCTTGAGAAAGTAAATCCACCAGGGGCAGGGGCATCTCTAGCACAGTTAGGTGGGGAATCCAGGATTCTCTGAAGGAGCGGTGAAATATTTCTCAGTCAGGGGAATGATAAACACCAAAACAAAATATTGTGTGTGCTAGTTATCTGTTTTTATTCCAGAGTGCTGGTGAAACTCAGCAGGTCTGGCGAAGAAGTCATACTAGGCATGCAACATTCATTCTCTTTTGATCTCCACAGAGGCTGCCAGATTTGCATAACAACTAATGTAATTGATATAAACCATAGGCAAATCGTTAGTTTCTTACAAATAATATTAAAATAAACAAAAATGTTGCCCAATTTCCATGATATGTAATAGCATTTAAATTATCAGCTATAGTCCAAATGCAATTCAACAGAAAGTCCTTTACAAGGTGGGTGGTGTGAATTTGGAACTTGTTACCATGGAAATGTTTGGAATCAATGCCATGGATGTACGTTCGGGGGAGCTAGATAAACACATACAAGAGAAATTAATAGATGGTCCCAATGATAGGGTGAGATGAGTGGCACGGAACAGGTTTGTGTGAAGTGTAAACACCAACTCAACCTGTTTCTGTGCTGCATGTTCTGTGTAATATGATTCTGAAAATTCTGACGTTATTAAGGATGGTTGTTGATTTGCTTACTCATCATGTGATTAAACTGAAAAAAGAATCCTGCATTCCTTTGGCTGCTGCATGTTTACTGATATCTAATGACAGAATAGTATGACTCTTATGGACAGTACAACATGGTACGCTATCATTTAACGGCTTTAGCTAGTCCTGCATGGCGATACTGTGATTACTGTTCCCCCATCTGAAATAGAAGAGTAGAAAAATTAATAGGGTTTGAATTTTTACCTTGAATTTCTGACACCTTTTGAGATAAGGAGATGGAGGTCATGTATTCCAGTTGTGGCCTCATGAACGCCCTGTACAGTTGTACGGTTGTACATAAGAACATAAGAAATAGGAACAGGACTAGGCCACCTGGCCTGTCGAGCCTGCTCTATCATTCAATAAGATTGTGGCTGATCTTTTTGTGGACTCATCTCCACTTATCCGCCCACTCACTATAACCCTTAATTCCTTTACTGTTCAAAAATCTATCTGTTATTGCCTTAAGAGCATTCAACAAAGTAGTCTCACCTGCTTCATTGTGCAGGGAATTCCACAGATTCACAACCCCTTGGGAGAAGAAGTTCCTCCTCTAATCAGTCCTAAATCTGCTCCCCCTTATTTTGGGGCTGTGCCCCTAGATCTAGTTTCACCTGCCAGGGGAAACAACCTCCCAGCTTCTATCTTACCTATTACCTTCATAATTTTATGTGTTTCTGTAAGATTCCCCCCTGCCGTTCTTCTAAATTCCAATGCGTATAATCCCAGTCTATTCAGTTTCTCCTCATAAACCTCATAACAAGACTTCTCTATTTTAAAGTCTGATACCTAGGCCCAAATTCTATTAATCACCTAAATTACTTGCTGCACCAGCGTGCTAACTTTGTTTTGTGCACAAGAATGTCCAGATCCCTCCACTGCACTGTTCTGTCTCTACATTTAAATAATAGGCTACCTTTTGATTCTTCCCACCAAAGTACATGACCTTGCACTTTCTGACATTAAACTCCATCTGCCAAGTTTTTAACTGCTCACTTAACCTGTTTATACCCCTTTTGTGGATTGCTGAAGTCCTCATCACAGCATAACCTTTCACCTACTTTTGTATCATCAGGAAATGCGGATACATTACACTCCCTCCTGCAGGTCATTAATGTAGATATTAAATAAGGCCTTAGGACTGATTCTATGGCACTCCACAAGTTATATCTTTCTAACCTCAAAAGACACCTGTTAATCCTGACTCTGGCTTTTATGTGTTAACCAATCCTTAATCTATGCAAATGTATTACACTAAAATCTGTGACCTTCTGTCTTGAGGGATAACCTTTTATGTGACACCTTATTGAATGTCTTCTGGAAATCCAAATACCTTTATATCAACCACTTTTATCGACTCTGCTTGTTATATCCCGAAGGAAGTCTAGCAAATTTGTCAAAAATCATTTTAATTCAACAAAACCATGTTGACTCTGAATATGTTCATCTTTTTCTTAAATACCTTGCAATTTTTCTGTAATAGTAAACTCTAGTATTTTCTTTTCTGTAATAATGGACTTTTTTTTATGCGATCTGCTTAGTTGGAAACATAAAGTCTATGACTAAACATATGTCTATAACTTCAGCCACTAGATGTGAGAAAATTGTTACCTTGATAATTGCCATGGCTTCGAAAAGGTGTTCATTAATACCAGTCAGCACAGGATATTTCCCAGCACTGATGTTACAATCAGATTTTCAGGGCTGTAGACTCTATAATGACTGAAAGCAAGCCTTTGGCCCAACAACTCCATGCGAGTCTGCACATTTATGCTCCACTCGAGTCTCCTCCTGGTCTATTAATTAAACTAACCCTATCAATACAACCTTTTCCTTTCGCCCTTCTATGTTTACTAAAAGCAAGTGTTCATATCTTACCAGGACAACTGGGATAGTTAATTCAATTTATAAGTTTGATCCAATTTCACTAATAATAATCATGAGCCTACTAGATTGTTGAAAAAAAACAAATCTGGCTCAATAACTGTCCTTTACGGAGGGAAATTTGCAGTCTCTACCTGATCTAGCTGAGTTGCAGTTCCAGGTACACAGCAATATGGTTAACTCTCAACTGCCCTGTAAGTACCTTAGCCACCCACTCAGTTGGATCAAACTGCTGCAGAATAGCATTTTGCATCACAATGAACTCACCATCTTCTCAAGGGCAGTTAAGGATAGGCTATAAATACTGACCGTGTCAGCAGCATCAACATCGCAAACATGAAACAAAAACCACAAAAATCGCCTCTTCGGTCATAGAGGTATACAGCATGGAAATAGGCCCTTCTCCTTGGTGCATTGGCCAAGCTGATCAAGATCCCGTACTGTTAGATAACTTGCTTCCCTGTCCACCGTATCAGCAGTTTTGGTGTACAACTGTACTTTTCACCTCTACCACTCTGAGTAAGGAAATTTGTCCTGAGTTCCTTATTAGATTTAATAGTTCCTTGTTTTGAATTCCCTGTGGAAATACATATTCTACAACCACCATACCAAATCTCTTCATTATTGTGAAGACCTCTTAGCTGTTGAATCTAGTGTTGCTGATGCAGTTATGCTCAATATCTGCCCTGTTCATCATAATTTGGTACATTTGAATAGTTAAGTATTCTGTTGAGGTAAGTGCTAATATTTTGCAACATGGATCTCACCAAGAGTTGTTAACTGGATTACTTAAGGTAGAATCACATTTCTGGAATGCTCATCTTTCTAGCTGAGGCTGTCAATTTCTTTCTGTGGTCAGGCAAGCACATTTATTACAAAGGTTTTGAAACGTCAGTCATTGGATTGCTCTGGTTAGTCTGCATGAGTCAGTATAAGAGGTAATGTCATAGGTTTAATCTTGAGGAAACTAGCTATTCTCTTGTTTGTTAATTTTAATATTATTTACTGGCTATTGTCAGGCACTCACTGAACCTGTTAGAACGAATCAGTGCAAACGCCATCACAACCATCCTGCATAAAATGATAGAGGAACATGTGGGCAGACTGTGTCGTGGAGAATATGAAAACTCCTTTCTCTCCCAGCTAGAGGAGGTGAGTGTGTCAGAATTGGGAAATGAACACAGCGCATTGGGTCTTTACTTGCTAAGTCACAAAACTTTCTTTGTAGTTTACAAAGTTATAACTTTGAGTTTTTTTAAAATTTGAGTTGGAAGGCCTCCCAGATAAATTGATGTTGTGGATACTGAAGGTGTTGACCAGTATGTTATTGTATCTGTATGTAGTTTCTTTGTCTTGACCTGAAAAATCCAACCAAGGAAGTGAAAACTTGCACATAACTTGAATATTTGTGCTGCAAATTCTGGTCACACATTCTATAATCCAGTGAATTACTAGTACAGATTATAAAAAGGGAACTGAAAGCTGGAAATCTGAAAGCAAATTAGAAAATTCTGGAAACGTTAATGTTTGTTTTAAAAAAGAAAATTATAATGTGTCAGGTGGAATTTAGTTCTGGAATTGTGTGCCACTTGCATTGAAAAGATGTGCTTGAAATATGAAGCTATCCTCCTTCAGATGCTTGTTACCCTTTCAGTGTCAGCCATGGCTCACTTGGTAGTATTCTTGCCTTTGAAACACAAAGTTCTGTGTTCAAGTGCTGTTCCAGGGCTTGAGTACAAAAAGCAGAGCTGACACTCTAGTGCAATACTGAATGTCTGTTGCACTGTCCATTTCAAATGAGGTAATCAATCAACGCCCCCATCTGGAAACTTGGATGGATGTAAGAGATCCAATGCCACTATTTTGAATAGGAATATGGGAGTTTTTTTGGTGTCCTGGATAATACTTATCTCTCAAACGACATCTCAAGCAAGTCGATTATCTGTCATTATTTGAGTTCTATTTGCGGTAGCTTGCCCTGCCCAAAATGGCTGCCATGTTCCCATGTTCCCATGTTCCCTACATTACAATGACTATATGACAAAAGTGCTTCAATATTTATAAAGCCTTTTGAGATGTCTGGTGGTTGTGAATAATGCTTTAAAAATGTAAATCTTTCTTCTTTTCTGTATTTCCTGTGAAATTACTTGCATCTCTACATTCGTCCCATGAAATTACTTTGGAGATATACAACATTCTGTTATTAAAATATCTTAAATAACTGTAGTAAATGCCCCCACAGTATTTCATTATCTTTCATGGCCTACTATACACATATGTTTGGGAATGAAGTAGTTTCTTGAGCTCCGTATTTTCCAGAATCCTGGATTTAAAGCTCTGGTACTCTGACTCAGTCTTTAAAGTCTACCAACATTAGTTTAGACAAATATGCAAGAACTGAGATAAGATCTGAAAACATTAGAGAGATTCAGTAGATTTGGCAGTCTCTGTGGAGAGAGAAGAGGAGTTAACATTTGAGTTCAACATGATTCTTTTTCTACAGAGGCTGCCAGACCTGAGTTTTTACAGCACTTTGTGTTTTTATTTCTGATCTACAGTACTTTCACAAAAATAGCTTAGTGCACCTTTACAGGAATGTAATCAGGATTTTAAGGATTAAATTAAGGAGTAAGATTGCATAAAACAGAGTAACGATTTGTAGAAGGGTGATTTAATTGAGGTTTGTAGAATTTGAGAAGGATTTGATAGAGTAGAAAGAACCTATTTCTGCTGGTGAGGGTACCTAATGAGAGAGAATATTTTTAAAATCAGAGCCAGGCCATTCAGAAGAAACTTTAGGGTAACCTTCTCCAACCAAATGGTAGTGGAAGATGGTGTGCTTTCCTACCAAAAAAGTAAATAATATAGTAATTATTTTTCAATCTAACCTAATTTTTGCTAGACATATGTATTAAGGTACATGGATCCAGAGCAAGTAAATGGAATTGTAATATATATTAGCTATGGTTTCACTGAATGCTGAAACAGGCTCCAGGGTTTGAATGGTCCACCTCTGTTCTTATAATCAAGACTTGGGCAGTCTTCCTCTACAGGTAGTTCTGCTATAACACGTGTTTCGTTAACACGAATTCGCTGTAACGCGATTGATGAATAGTGGACGCTGTTTGCGAACTTTCTGCTGTACAGGTATAGCAATTTTCTATAGCGATTTCCCTATCATGTGATTTTCTGTGGCAATTTTCTATAGCACGGTCACATGAACACAACTATCGCGTTATAGGAGAACTGCCTGTATTCTGAAATGAGAAATCATAATGGAGTGATTAAGCAGGGCAGATTATAATGGAAGGCACAAATATCTTGAAGTGATACTGGAGTTTTGTCTCTTTCTGTTTAGTGGCTGGAATCAAAGGTAGTTTGTTGGCTGAGCATGGTGTTTCTGCAGAAAACCAACACAAAATCATCATCCTCTCAGACAAGCAGCACATTACAACGCTGGAGAATACACCTGCAGTTTTTTCTTTACCAGGTGTATGCAAATATGAGGATTGAGGAACTTTTCAGCATTATTCGTGGTAAGTGAATTCAGTTACATTTTCATGGCTCATATTTGAGGATACAAAGTTTAGCATATTTAGTCAGTTTTGCATTTTCAGTAATATCAGTGTTTTCAGTTTACATGTACCCCCATCTGAACTATTCCTGACATGAAACAGAGAAACAGTTTCCAGTCAACTGCTGCTTGCAGAAGTACCTCTTCCAATTTCTGAGTAGCTCATGATTGTGAGATTCAAATTACTCTGATTTTTCTCATTCCTAGACCTCTATCCTTGTCCTGGAATCAGTGGCCTGATGTGTGGAAATGGGAGCAATTGTTGGAACTTCGGTGCTGACACTGTTCCAACTGAATTAACAGTGTTCAGTTTTACTCAAAACCCCTAAAGGCATTTTAAGTCATATATGTGTGGATGTATATGCATTCCATATATGCATATGAAATTCATGTGATTTTGTTACAATGCCCATTTTCAGTTGCGTTTGATTAAAATGCACATTATATTTTACTTAGGCTCAGAAAACAATGTTTCTTTTAGAAGTTGTTGGTTTTTAATTTGTTTTGAACTGCAGATTTCCCAGAATCCAAAGCAGCATTGCAGGATCTGAAAGTCTGCCTTGAAAGGACCAATCAGAGACAACAATTACTTTCATCTCTAAAAGCAGCTCTGGAAACCAGACTTCTCCACCCAGGTTTGTTCCGATTATGCACGCTATCTAAAATATGCAATACAAGCTGAGTAGGCTTTGGGAGTAATGCAGCTTTCGTTTGACTTTGGAAAAACATATTTATTTGGGTGAACAAGGTGTACAGCTGGATGAACACTGCAGGCCAAGCAGCATCAGAGGAGCAGGAAAGCTGACATTTCGGGTCTAGACCCTTCTTCAGAAATGGGGGAGGGGAAAGGGATTCTGAAATAAAAAGCGAGAGAGGGGAAGGCAGATAGAAGATGGATAAAGGAGAAGATAGGTAGAGCGGAGACAGACAGGCCAAAGAGGCGGGGTTGGAACCAGTAAAGGTGAGTGTAGATGGGGAGTTGGGGGTGTGGTAGGTCAGTCCAGGGAGGACAGACAGGTCAAGGAGCTGGGATGGGGCTAGTAGGTAGGAGATGGGGATGGGGCTTGAGGTGGGAGGAAGGACAAGTTAGGGAGGTGGGGACAAGCTGGGCTGGTTTTGGGATGCGGTCGGTGGAGGGGAGATTTTGAAGCTTGTGAAGTCCACATTGATACCATTGGGCTGCTGGGTTCCCAAGCTAAATATGAGATGCTGTTCCTGCAACCTTCGGGTGGCATCATTGTGGCACTGCAGGATGGACATGTCGTCCAAGGAGTGGGAGGGGGAGTTGAAATGGTTCGCGACTAGGAGGTGCAATCGTTTGTCCCGAACCGAGCGTAGGTGTTCCGCAAAGCAGTCCCCAAGCCTCCGCTTGGTTTCCCCGATGTAGAGGAGGCCACATCGGGAACAGCGGATACAGTATACCACATTAGCAGATGTGCAGGTGAACATCTGTTTGATGTGGAAGGTCTTCTTGGGGCCTGGGATGGGAGTGAGGGGGGAGGTGTAGCACTTCCTGCGGTTGCTGGGAAAAGTGCGGGGGGTGGTGGGGCTGGTGGGGAGTGTGGAGCGTGGAGCAGACCAGGGAGTCACGGAGAGAGTGGTCCCTCCGGAAAGCAAATAAGGGTGGGGAGGGAAAAATGTCTTCGGTAGTGGGGTCAGATTGCAGATGGCGGAAGTGCTGGAGGATGATGCATTGGATCCGGAGGTTGGTGGGGTGGAACGTGAGGACGAGGGGGATTCTGTTTTGGTTGTTATTGCGGGGAGAGGGTGTGAGTGATGAGTTGCGGGAAATGTGGGAGACATGGTCAAGGGCGTTTTCGACCACGGTGGAGGGGAAGTTGCGGTCCTTGAAAAACAAGGACATCTGGAATGTCCGGGAATGGAATGCCTCATCTCAGGAGCAGATGCGGCGGAGGCGAAAGAATTGGGAATAGGGGATGGCAGTTTTGCAGGAAGATGGGTGAGAGGAGGTGTGGGAGTTGGTAGGCTTGAAATGGATATCGGTTTCTAGGTGGTTGCCGGAGATGGAGATGGAGACAGAGAGGTCCAGGAAGGAGAGAGAGGTATCGGAGATGGTCCAGGTGAACTTAAGGTTGGGGTGGAAGGTGTTAGTGAAGTGGATGAACTGTTCGAGCTCTGCGCAGGAGCACGAGGCGGCGCTGATACAGTCATCGATGTAACGGAGGAAGAGGTGGGGGATAGGGCCAGTGTAGCTCCGGAAGAGGGATTGTTCCACGTAACCTACAAAGAGGCAGGCATAGCTTGGGCCCATGTGGGTACCCATGGCCACCCCCTTTGTCTGTAGGAAGTGGGAGGAATTGAAAGAGAAGTTGTTGAGGGCGAGGATGAGCTCACCTAAGCGGATGAGGGTGTCAGTGGAGGGGGACTGGTCGGGCCCGCGGGAGAGGAAGAAGCGGAGGGCCTTTAGGCCATCTGCATGGGGAATGCAGGTGTATAGGGACTGGACGTTCATGCTAAAGATGAGGTGTTGGGGACCAGAGAATCGAAGGTTTTGGAGGAGGTGGAGGGCGTGGGTGGTGTCACGAACGTAGGTGGGGAGTTCCTGGACCAAGGGGGAGAAAATGGAGTGGAGATAAGGTCGGTGGGGCAGGAGCAGGCGGAGACAATGGGTCAACCAGGGCAGTCAGGTTTGTGAATTTTGGGAAGGAGATAGAAGCGGGCGTTGTGGGGTTTCGGAACGATGAGGTTGGAGGCTGTGGGTGGGAGGTCACCTGAAGTGATGAGGTTGTGGATGTTCTGCGATATGATGTTTTGGTGGTTGGGGGTGGGGTCATGATCAAGAGGGCGATAGAAGGAGGTGTCAGAGAGCTGGCGTCTGGCCTCGGCGATTAAAGAAGTAAGCGTGGAGGCAGAGGCGGCGGAAAAACTGTTCAATGTCCAAGCGTGAGCGGTATTCGTTGATGTTAGGGTGGAGGGGGATAAAGGTGAACCCTTTACTGAGGACTGACTGTTTGTCCTCAGTGATGGGGAGGTCTGGGGGGATGGTGAAGACCCGGCAGGGCTGGGTACTATTGTCTTCTCTGCAGCTGCTGGCTGTGGAGGCAGTGGGCGGAGCGACGTCGGCGTCAGCGATGGGCGGGACGACGTCAGCGTTTATTTGGGTTAATGACTGTTACCTTACTCCAACAAAAAACAGTAGAAATGCCTCATCTTTTACTGCTTTTAGGAACTTGAATTTAGAGTCTCATTATATATTTTTGTCGACCATGGAGCCAGTAGTTGTACAGCTAACATTCTCTTTAAGAAGTGTGCATGTGTGGCTGCTCAACAGTCTTAAAGGAAACATGCAGTACAACGAACAGATATGCACAGCAAAACATAAGGGTTGTATTCTGACAGAACATTACATGTAATTTTAGCTATGAGAATTTTAGACGTAGAGTTGAGGAAATTTCCACAGAATTCAGAAAAGCATTACATTTAAATTTTTATTTAATAGGAACGTATATTCATACAAGCCTAATGAGAAATACTTAGATAAATAGTGTGTCAAAGCTTAGTTGATTACAGTTCCTACATATACATGTCCAGCAGAAGTTGTTGGGGTTTAATTTAGCAAGGGGTTTCTTCCAATTTTCTCTTTCCTCATTGAGGCTGTTGCTGATCCCAGATATTGGACATAAATACCGATGCCGCCGTGACGTGAAGTAACAGCGCATAGTGAGGATTGAATTTGGGTGTCTGCCTACATTTATGATAGATTGATAGGCTCAACAGGTAGCCCAGAAAATCATTCTGAATGCTGTAGGTTAAGGCAACTGTTTCTGTAACAAAGGCCATAATTTTACTCAACATTTAGTATTATATTACAACAGGTTGACCAACTTCTTCACTTGGAAGCAGCATTTTCTCTCACTTGGGGAAGGTGGTGTTGCTGAGCAACTTACAGAAAGATAAAGTTTTTCACAACAGCAAACATGAATTTCAGAAAAAAAGGTTAAAACAATTTATTGATCATTTGAACGTGTAATGAATAAATGTGATCAATAACATGTGCCAAGCAGTAGAACTAACTAAAGTGGGAATCAGATTTGGGTTGCTTTTCAACCTGATATTTCCTCGTCTCTCAGTCTACTTTGTGAATAGGTTATTACAGAAGTGGGGTGAGGAGAAGGAGGGTCTGTGTGTGTACAGCTAATTCAGTCACCCACTCAGCACTGCCAGTCAGTCACTCACTCACCTACTCACTCAGCTAGCCCCCTGTCAGTAACCCAGCCAACCAGCCCTCCCAGTCAGTCACAATCCACCTATCTTATCAACCAGTCAGTTAGTCACCCACCACCCAGTCAATGTCACCCACCTACCTAGAACACCCTCAGGCAGTGTCAGCCAGTTACCCAGCACCCTCCCTGCTGCCAATTCCCCAGAAAATGTTGGATGCTGGAGTGGGGGTGGGGTGGTGGATGTTGTGACCACCCACCCAAAGAAGGAAAGCTAGTGATAAGCTGACAGACATGGAGAAAGTCAGCCTTGCATCCACAACGTGTTGCTGGCAGGCAGGCTGAGTTTGTTGAAAGTGGAACTTATATTTCTTACTGGAACTCGGCCAGTACCAGCAGTGGTGTTGCCAGGACTGCAGACTGTCTCGATAGAATAAGACCATAGAGACCATCAGAAATAAGAACAGGAGTAGGCAGTTCGGCCACTGAGCCTGCTCCATTCAGTAGGATCATGGCTAATCTGACACTTCTCACATCCACTTTTTTGTCCTTCTCCCCATAAGCCTTGATTCTCCTACTGAATTTGTCTATGTTAGCCTTAAATGTACACAAGGACTGTGCTCCCACAGCTCTTTGTGGCAAGGGGTTCTAAAGAAACTCCACCCTCTTTGAGAAGAAATTCCTCCTCATCACAGTCTTGAATTGGTGCCCTTTAATTCTGAGACAATGCCCTCTGGTCCTAGACTCTGCCCTGAGGGGAAATATCTTCTCAGCATTTATCCTGTCAAGCTGCTTAAGAATCCCATATGTTTCAATGAGATCAGCTCTCGTTCTTGTAACTTCCAATCAGTACAGTCCCAACCTGTTTAACCTTTGCTTATAAGACAATTCCTCTGTAATGGATACCATCCTTGTGATCCTTTTCTGAACTGCCTCCAATGAAGTAATATCTTCCCTTAAATAAAGGAACCAAAATTGCTCTCAGTAGTCTAGATGTGGTCGCATCAGCATTTTATACAGTTGCAGTTAGACTTTCCTACTCATATACTTCAACCCCCTTGAAATAAGGGCAACATTCCAGATTACCTGCTGCACTTGTATGTGTGCTCCTATATGGATCCTGGATCCAAGCAAGTAGAGGGCATTAGGCAAACAGGAATTTGGCGATCTTGGAAATGGGAGTGAGGATGGGTAGAAGAGTTGGTTTTGATGTCTGTGCAGAGATGGAGGAATGGGTGACATACTATTTTCTGTGGGTTTGACTCTTCTACACGCAGGGCACTCTCCAAAGATAGTACCTTTCCCCTCCTTTCTCACACCATTTAAAAACTTCACAAAATCACCCTGTCCACTCCTGCCTGCCTGTCCATTGCAAATCTAATTATGCTAGGGCAATGTAATGTCAATTCGGCTTTTAACACATCCTGCAGATGCTTAATTAATCATTTACTTACGGTGAGTGGCTTACCGATGTTGGTGTTGGCCCATTTATTGTGGGGATGAGTTCCGAGGTGATGGGTTAGGCTTCTTTCATACTTTCCCCATAATCCTTGATTTCCATACAGAATCTGTCTATGTCAGCCTTAAATGCAAAAAGGACTCTGCCCCCACAGCTGTCTGTGGCAAGGAGTTCCAAAGAGACTCAGCCCTCTGGGAGAAGAAACTCCTCCTCATCGCAGTCTTGAATTGGTCTCACATGTAAGAGATAGGAGAGGTCCTTAATGAATACTTTTCTTCAGTATTCACAACTGAGAGGGACCTAGTTGTAAAGGAGGACGTTGTGAAACAGGCAGGTAGGCTAGAGGAGGTTGATGTTAGTAAAGAAGATGTGCTAGGAATTCTGAGGAAGTTGAAGATAGATAAGTCCCCCGGGCCTGATGGGATTTATCCAAGGATTCTATGGGAAGCGAGGAACGAGATCGCAGGGCCTTTGGCGATGATCTTTTCGTCCTCACTGTCCACGGGTATAGTGCCGGAAGATTGGAAAGAGGCAAACGTCATTTCCTTGTTCAAAAAAGGGAACAGGGATAACCCTGGAAATTACAGGCCAGTTAGTCTTACGTCAGTGGTGGGCAAATTATTGAAAAGGGATCTGAGAGACAGGATTTATGATCACTTGGAATGGCATAGTTTGACTCATGATAGTCCGCATGGATTTGTGAGGGGTAGATCATGCCTCACAAACCTTATTGAATTCTTTGAAGAGGTGACCAAACACGTGGATGAAGGTGGAGCAGTGGATGTGGTATGCATGGATTTAAGTAAGACATTTGATAAGGTTCCCCATGGTAGGCTCATGCAGAAGGTAAGGAGGCATGGGATAGGGGGAAATGTGGCAGATTGGATTCAGAATTGGCTGACCCTTAGAAGACAAAGGGTGGTAGTGGACGGAAAATATTCAACATGGTGCTCAGTTACAAGTGGTGTACCACAAGGATCGGTTCTGGGTCCTCTTCTATTTGTGATTTTTGTAAATGATTTGGATGAAGGAGTGGAAGGGTGAACTAGCAAGTTCGCGGATGATATGAAGGTGGGTCATGTTATGGACAGTGCGGAGGGCTGTTCTAGGTTACAAAGGGACATTGATAGAATGCAGAGCTGGGCTGAGAAGTGGCAGATGGAGTTTAACCCTGAAAAGTGTGAGGTGATTCATTTTGGAAGGAGAAACTTGAAAGCAGAATACAGGGTTAACGGAAAGATTCTTGGCAGTGTGGAGGAGCAGAGGGATCTTGGGGTTCATGTCCCTGAGAGCTGCCACCCAGGTGGATAGAGTTGTTAAGAAGGTGTATGGTGTGTTAGCTTTCATTAATAGAGGGATTGAGTTCAAGAGCCGTGAAGTTATGCTCCAGCTATACAAAAGCCTGGTTCGGCCACATCTGGAGTATTGTGTCCAGTTCTGGTCACCTCATTACAGGAAAGATGTGGAAGCGTTAGAAAAGGTGCAGAGGAGATTTACCAGGATGTTGCCTGGAATGGAGGGAAGGTCTTACGAGGAAGGGTTGAGAGAGCTAGGGATTTTCTCTTTAGAATGACGAAGGATGAGAGGTGACTTGATAGAGGTGTACAACATGATCAGAGGTATAGTTCGAGTAGACAGCCAGAGACTTTTTCCTCGGGTGGAGGTAGCTTTTACGAGGGGACGTAGGTTTAAAGTGAAAGCAGGTAGATATAGGGGAGACGTCAGTGGTAGGTTCTTTACTCAGAGAGTGGTAGGGGCGTGGAATGCATTGCCGGAGAGGGTAGTGGAGTCAGCCTCATTAGGGGCATTTAAGCGGCTATTAGATAGGCATATGGATGATAGTGTAAGGTAGCAGTGGAGGTTAGATAGACCTTAGGTTTAGGGTAAAAGTTCGGCACAACATCATGGGCCGAAGGGCCTGTACTGTGCTGTACTGTTCTATGTTCTCTGTTCTCCCCAAAATGCACACAGCAGCAGAATGTAGATTGCAGTCTGCCCCTCACTCATCCAAACACCATCTGCCAACCTGGCATGTGACCTTCCCAACTATCAACGCTAACTCCCCACCCTGCAGAAAGCACCTGGTGGACTCTTACCTATCCACACTTGCGAGTATGGATAGATGACTCACAGTGAGCCTATCAGAAGAAAAAAAAGTGGGAGGTACTTCTGATTAAAGAACCAGACCCGTTCAAACTCTCCTAGTTGCATATATTTTGAACAATGGCTTGGCAGGCCACAAGGAAACCCCTCAGCAAGCCACATAGTGATCTGCAGTCTGCCTGTGTGTTTTAACTTGCACATTTACACTGTTATACACTCTACATTGTGCCATGTTAACTCGAGGTTAATTTTTGGAGAGGCAGAGCTGAAACACCATTGCAATCCATAATTATTTCGAAGGTTTGATTAATAGGCTCTTATGTGAAGATATATATGTACATAGCAAAAGCTAACATGCTTTGTAGTTTAAAGTATAATATGTAAAATTCCATATATTTCCAAGATGGAATATGGGCTATTTGATGTCATCTGTGCCAAAATTTTGAGCAATGTTATTGTTTTAGGTGGTTGAATCATTTATTTCTTCCAGTTTTCTGCTCTGCTGCAACTTGTGTGGGTGGGGTGTGGTGGTGACTATAACAGCTGAGTTCGTTCCTATTTTCTTGTAAACTCCACACGCACTCACATATATTTCATAAAGCATCACCATGTATAGATCAAGAAAGCAACTTTTTACAAATTTGTTTGTTCTCCCTACTCAAACTGCAGTTGTAGCTAGATTAACTGACCCAGTAGAGAGAAAAGGGATGGATTCTGAAAATGTCTGATGTACGTGCTTTGATCACACATGGTAATGCCTTTATTTGCTTGGACATCAAGTTAATGTGTTGCCCCTACAGAGAAATTATACATTCAAGAATATGAGGAAAGCGACTACATGTGAAACAGCATAACTCTAGACACTAAATTTCTACCACAGATTCAACTTTATCTCTTAAGCTGGTGCTGATCGGTCAAATATACACAGGGCATTCTTGAAAATGTATTTCTAGTGGTTAATGAAGTTAATGTTTCCTTGTTCAGGAGTAAATACTGCTGATGTGATAACCTTGTACATATCTGCAATCAAGGCCCTTCGTGAGTTGGACCCATCGATGGTTATTTTGGAGGTGGTGTGTGAACCAGTCCGCAAGTATCTAAGGTACAGTATTGTGTTTTCAATACAATATTGTATTTCAGTGGGTGATATGATCCCATTTGGAGGATTGAACTTGTTCGGAGGCGGTGAGGGAGTGGTTGAGGGGTACCTTCAGCTCATAATTAGTAATTATTTTTATTGAAATGCCAAAATTAAGCAAAACAGGCACATCATAGTCTTTAACACTGTATCAGAATGTCAGAATTGAACAAAGCTGCATACTAATGAAGTTGTGACATCTGGGTAGTTGCACTTCATGCCAAACCAGAATTATGTTGGAGAAACTCTGGAAAATGTTTTTTTCCAAAGTTTGATGACATGAAATTTCATTCAGCTGCTCAATTTCAGGTGCAGGCCAATCCAGCTGTTCAGGCTGACGTTGAAAAAGGTTTTTGATCCAAGCAAATGTTGCCACATCCAAATTGGAATAAAGGATATGTAGTGTATCTCCAGGTGACTGAGATGAGTTGGTCATAGCACTGTTCAATGTCATTTTCAGAGAGAAATTTGGAAAGTAGGGGAAAGAGTCAAAATTCAATCTCGGCATGTTACTGTTCCAGAATGCAGTTTTCTTGCAAATGCTGTGAGCTGATCGCTCAGTTGCAGAATGTTTGTGTTCTTTCATTGTGTTCTTGTATTCAGTTCATTTGGTATCAGCTATGTCTGCAAAATAAGCAAGTGAACACTCGTATTTTGATCAGAGGCAATAATTGAATTCATTTTCTTCTCGTTGATTTTAAACATAAGCAGTTGATCCCTCCGTTTCAAGCACCTTTGCTGTACTCTTCCTAATGACAGCCAGTGGATCACTGTGTATAATCACAATATATCATGATTTTTCCCATATTTGCACATTTTTGCAATTAGATGCACACAGTTTGGGTGAGGGTTCAGTGTAGTTTGCAATCGATGTGACTTGGTGCAATACCTCACCAAGCTCCGTGCTCAGTACCAGTTGTTTCCTGTGAATCGAACAGTGAGACTAAATAGTATGTGATTTATCGCTTGCCATAGCTACAGCACCATCATGCAAAATCCAACCAGGCAGTGCCAAAGAATATCTTTTTCTCCATAATAGTTCTGTAAAATATTGAATATTCCCTATACATTTGCATGTTCAAGAATGCAATACAAAACAGAAAGTCTTCAAGATGATTTTTCTACATGTATCACACAAAAGCCAAGACTTCATTGTTTAGATTTTTGAGTATAGGAGTTGGAAAGTCATGTTGAGTTTCTACAGGACATTGGTGAGGCCTCTTCTTGAATACCATGTCCAGTTACAGTTGTCCTTATAGGAAAGATATTATTAAGTTAGAGAGGGTTCAGAAGAAATTTAGGATGTTGCCGTGAATGGAAGGTTTGAGTTATAATGAAAGGCTGGATAGTCTGGGATTTTTTTTCACTGGAGTGTAGGAAGTTGAGAGGTGACCTTACAGAGTTCATATAATCATGAGGGTTGATGCTAGGTGTATTTTCCCAGGATGGGGGAATTCAAGGCTGGGGGCATAAATTTAAGGTGAGAGGAGAGAGAGTTACAAAAGACATGAGGGCCAAATATTTTCTACGCAGAAGGTGGTTCGCATGTGGAATGAATTTCCTGAGGAAGTGGTGGATAGGGGCACAGTTACAGCATTTAAAAGACACTTGGATAAATACATGAATAAGAAATATTTGGAGGGATATGGCCAGGAGCATGTGGGTGGGACTAGTTTAGTTTGGGATTATGGTTGATATGGACTCGTTGGACTGAAGGGTTTGTTTCTGTGCTGTATGACTCTTTGTGTGCATTACATCCTTTGGTGCTCAGTTGATTTGATGAGCAAAGGCAGATCTGCATTTTATATGTTCCACCAGTGTTGATTTCTGATCAGCTACAGTTTGCTCAATTCTCCACTTCATGGTTTGAGAGGGTTAATGCTGCACATTTCCACCTCCTCAAAAAATTATTTCAATCTTTTTGATTTTACCTGCGACAATCAAAGTTTCAACAATCACGTGAGCCTTCTTGGTTTATGCAATCTGATAACTCGAAATGTTAGCTTGCTTTCTCTCCATGGATGTTGCCTGACCCACTGTGATCGCCAGCATTTTTGTTTTCAGTTAAAATACAAGGATGATTTGCTGCAATTATACAGGGCCTTGGTATAGTTTTGATCCACTGTAATGGCAGAGCTGACATATGAAGAGAGACCGAATTAGTTAAAGACTAGACAGAGTAAATGCAGGGAAGGATGACGGTGGAGTCCCAAACCTGGAGTCACAGTCTAAGGATACAGGGTAGTCCATTTAGGACAGAGATGAAAAGTTTCTTCACCCAGAGAGTGATGAGCCTGTGGAATTCTCCGCCACAGAAAGAGGTTGAAGCCAAAAGATTGAATGCTTTCAAGACAGTGTTAGGTATAGTTCCTGGGGCTAAAGGGATCGAAAGGTGTGCAGAGGAAGTAGGAATAAGTTGTTGATTTTGATAATCAGTCATGATCGTATTGAATGGATTACCCCGTATCATTCCTTCGTGTGCACCCACTCCCACCTTCTCCTTTGGCCAATTTGCTAATTTGTGTGATACACAGTGACCAGTGATTTGATTGGGGTAGTCATTATTCTGCAAGATAGTGTTGATATGGTCTATTTCTGTGTCTAGTTTGCAATGGCTCGGGCTTTATTCACAAGATTGTTGACAAGCCCAATCTTCTAGTGTCTGAATTTGCATGTATCTTGATTGTTGAGAACCCTTTTGAAGATTTTTCAACTAACTCCACCCACTCATTGCCTCAGCCAATCAGAATCAACCTGTCAACACATGTAATTGGTACAAATTGTTGTGATTGTTTGGAATTTACCATTCTTGCAGTTGTTCTGATGTGTGCAACATAAAACCTCTCTCTGTTCAATAATACTGAAGATCTTTGCGTTAACTCAGATGAGAACTAGGTTTAATGAACCTTTGAGCTAGACATAATCCAAGGAGTTCAGCTATTGTGAAAGTCTGAAATAGCATGGTAGATTAGATGTGTTTTTCTTTATTTATTGTCCTTTCAAAGGGGCAGTTCATTTTTAAACTTTTTAAAAGTCTGTTTTTCTGTTTCTTTTTGTTTGTGAATTACCAGGACAAGGGATGACACTGTAAGACAGATCGTAGCAGGTTTGACTGATGATTCGGAAGGATCCAGTGATCTGGCAAATGAACTGTCCAAAGCAGATCCAATCACTCTAGAGCATGGACATGATAGTGATGATGATATGTCTGATCCAGATGATTGGCTTCCTGACCCTGTTGATGCTGATCCAGGTAATTCCTAAAACTCACAAGGAGCAGTAAGCATATTTACCTGTGAATCTGAGAGAAAGATCTTTGAGGCTTTGGAGGATTGAAAGAGTCACTGCTGGATAACTGACCCAAATCACAGAGATGATAGCACATGTTTACATCTGACAACAAATAACCTAGATTTTTGAACTCAAGGGTTGGAGTAGGAGCTGATTCCTGACTCTGATCAGAGTGCTATCAACTGACATTCTAGAAACAAAAACAAAGTTGCTGGAGAAGCTCAGCAGGCTTGGCAGCATCTGTGAAGAAAAAAATCAGAGTTAACATTTTGGGTCTAGTGACCCTTCCTCTGGGAAAATGTCAATTTTCCCAGCCCCCACCAGTTCTGAGGCAGGGCCACCAGACCCGAAACGTTAACTCTTGTTTTTTCCTTCACAGATGCTGCCAAACCTGCTGAGCTTTTCCAGCAACTTTGTTTTTATTCCTGATTTACAGCATCCACAGTTCTTTCAGTTTTTATTTGACAGTCTAGAAATCCCAGTAGCTGATCCCTAGAGGCAACATGATTATGTCTCCAAAATGATTCTCCCTCTAATTTACTTTAAGAAGGGAACTAAGATTGACAGTTCGCTGTTCTTGCTGCATGTTCATGTCGACGATGGTCCAATCAATCAGCATACTCTTCTCATGCTGTATAAATTGGTGTTCCCTTTTATCAGTCTGGTTCTTGTATTCCAGCACTGAGTGCTTTCACTTCTTATCTCCTTTTAGCAGTAGTTAAGTTCCATTTTTCCAACAGTGCAACAGTGACTATGTTTCAGTAAGTACTTAATTGGTTGTAAAACCCTTGGGGCGTCTCAAAGTCATGAAAGTGCTACAGCATGGCAACACTTTTTCTACATTTACTAGTGGAATATTTTGAGTATGGATGAACAGTTGAATGGTTTCTTGTGAGGTCCCGTGCTGGCCAATTGCAAATTGCCCATGATGTGGCCACTTTAAAAATAAAGATATTGCAAATTGAAATAAGCTAAATTAGAGGGCATGTTGATCATGAACCAGTTTAACTTTTACCATGATTTTATGGTAGGTTTTAGGTTTTATGGTGGCTTTAGTTGACACATCACCTGTTGAATTTAATTTGATAACTTTCCATGCTGTGATCTGAACTTCAGCTTGGTGGTCAAGTAACTTAACTGCACTGTTAGGAGGCTAAAGGAAGGGCACAGAAAAATTCTGAAACCAATAAGTGTTTACTGTTTGCAGCCCTTCAAATGACATTCCTAACAACATGTTCCCTTTTTATGTAACAAGAATGAATAAATATTTCTATCTTATAAGTAGGCTTGCAATAGATATCTACATTGTGATACTGACCCCTTTGTACTTTGAATGTCTTATTTAGTTGTGCAGCCTGGATTGGGGTTACTCCTCACTACATCATTTTCATTTTTCCCCACCTTGGTTTCAGGTAAATTTGGTTCTAAGCGAAGATCTTCTGATATCATCACCTTGCTGGTCAGCATTTATGGCAGCAAAGAATTGTTTATAAATGAATATCGTACGCTACTGGCAGACCGAATACTCCATCATTTCAGCTACATTACCTGCAGGTACCAAGATGCTTGCAGTGTTGCATTGGAAATACAAACCATAATTGACCTGCCTGTGGATGATTCTGATTCTGAGAGGTTTCAGATTAATTATCATTGAGGCTGAGTCTACCTTATTCAGAGGACTGTGGTTTCAAGTCCCAATCAAGGGAAGCAGAATGAGCCTTCAAATAGTAACAGCCTCAGATTTCTCCATCTTTATTCCACTATCCAGGAGATCTGAAACAGAACAGAATTGCTGGTGAAACTCAGCAGATCTGGCAGTATCTGTTGGGAGCAAACAGAGTTAACGTTTTGAGTCCAGTGATTCTTCATCAGAAATTATAGCAACCTGGAAAACGTGGCTTTTATGTTGAAGACAAGGTTGGGAGGCGGTTGGAGTGAGTGGATGAGTGAAGACGGAATCCAGGGAGAGAGAGAGATAGGAAAGTGGTACGCAGACAAGGGTAGGCTAGGACAGAACAGAAAGCTGAGATGTTGTTTACATGGACTTTCATAAAGCTTTTGACATGGTTCCACATGGTAGATTAATTTAGTAAAGTTAGATCACATAGGATTCAGGGTGAGCTTGCCAATTGAATACAAAATTGGCATGACAGTAGGAGGCAGAGAGTGGGTGGTGGAGGGTTGTTTCTCGGCCTGTGACCAGAGGTGTTCCACTAGGTTCGGTACCGGGTCAACTTTTGTCATTTCTATAAACAATTGGATGAGGAGGCACGGTAAGTAAGTTTGCGGATGACGCAGAAATTGGTGGTTAGTGAACAGTTTAAAAAAGGTTATCTCAAACTATAAAGAGATCTTGATCAATTGGGTCAATATACTGAGGAGTGGAAGATGGAGTTTAATTTGGATAAATGTGAAACATTGCATTTTGGGAAAACAAACAAGGACAGGACTTATACAGTTAACGGCAGGGCCCTGGGTAGTGTTGTAAAGGTTCTAGGGGTTCAAGTACATAATTTTTTGAAATTTGTGTGACTGGTAGACCGGGTGGTGAAGACGTTTAGCATGCTTGCCTTCATTGGTCAGACCTTTGAGTATGGGATATCATGCTGATGTTGTACGGGACGTTGGTGAGGCCTCTTTTGGCGTACTGGGTGCAGTTCTGGTTGTTCCCATTTCAGTGGTAAATTCAAAAATCCAATGATTTGAACTTTGTGTATATTTTAAATATATTCACCTAGAGAAAGTAATGTTAGAAACTGCTTTTTTTCAACTGGAACAATGCATTTGTAGCAAATGCTTACTGTGTTTAAGTTCTATATAAAATCACTGCACTCAGAGTGCCCATAGGTTACTACATTGTTTTAGGCTGTTTAAAGTCTTTTTTGCAGTTAAAGACAGTGTTTGTGAGATTCTTCTGAAACCTATTGACCATTTTATTTCTATCAGAACTGGTTGAGTCACTGCATATTCTGGGCTGATAAGAATGTTTTGCACTGCATTAATTCTGATTATTCACATCTTGTCAATCTGATGTGACTGCTTCACCACAGGGAGATCCGAAATCTGGAGTTGCTGAAGCTGCGTTTTGGAGAGGCTCAGATGCACTTCTGTGAGGTCATGTTAAAGGTCAGTGGGAAAAATTGCAAGTTAAAGCAGTTTAATGTTATCAAGTACTTTGTGCATCAAGTGAATTTGCCTTGCAGTAGTGTCTTCGGTGAACTTCTCTTGTACGATTATAATTTTGTATCCACTTGTGTTGAAATATTTGCCCTTTTGGGCATGTGGAAAGACTGTGAAAGAAATGGGTGAATGAAATTTATTACTTGAAGAGGAGAATTGAGACTTTAGTGCTGTTTTCAGCAGAGCGGAGAGGTTTAAGATATAGTCATAGTGATCAAGGTAATGAAACAGACAGGCAATGCATTTTTTATGATGCTGATTGACCTACTTTGCATTTTCTGTTTTAATCTAATGTCAGTTTAGTCCACTGTTAAAATGAGCATCCAGCTGTATAATTGTCCCTTTCCAATAGCAGACCTGTGGAGCAAACCTATTCTCCATAACCATGCATTGTGTGTAATTTGCTGAACCTTTGAAGATTTACTCCAATTTTACAAGAACTTATTTATCCTCTTGCCGAGTTAAAGTGAACTCTTACCAGGTCCAGTTCATGATGCATTTCTCTGATGGAATGTCAAATACGCAGATCGTGATCTTTCAGTTATGCAGTATACCTTCCAAATCCACAAGCTCTTCAAAGGACAAAAGCCATAGATGTAGATGATATTCTTGTACAAGTTCTCCAAGCTCCGTACCATCCTGACTTGGAACTATATTGTCGTTCTTTTACCTTCACAGGATCAAATCCCTGGAACTTCCTCCCTAACAATACTTTTGGGCCCAAGGACTGCAGTGGTTCATTCAGGCAGCTCACCACTACTTCCTCCAGGGCAGTTAGGGATGGGCAGTAAATTCTGGCCCAGCCAGTGACACCCTGATCCCAAATACGAATATATATATGCACATAAATGAAATTCTGTGTTGGAATCAGAACATTCAACCATTCTTTTGAAGTCTTAAAATGCCACACAGGTATTTGATTTGGAAGTTAGCATTTCTATTTCTCTTTCCTACTTGGAGGTTTCCTTGTATCATGTATCATTCACTGGTTGTACAGGAATGTTGAGGTCTCCATGTGGCTCTTTAAGCAACTGTTGGAGCTTGCATAAGAATACTTGCAGATCAACTCTTTTTTTTTAATGTATTGTGAGACAGAAAGAAAAGACACTTGTGAATAGGAACAAAAACAGAAGTTGCTGGAAAAGCTCAGCAGGTCTGGCAGCATCTGTGAAGAGACTTTATTATTTATAGTTTTCCACCAACAGAAAACACCCATGTGGCCATTGGGTATTAATGAGCAAAGTCTGTTAAGGACAATGCTGATATCACGGAAGTGAGGGGGGAGGGGGGCAGAGGGGACAAAGCGTCACCTCCAACAGTCGTCTACTACCTCATTATTGCACTGAGTGACAGCCCAGATATTTGTGCTCGAGTCTCCGGAGTGCATATTGAGCCTGATAACTTCTTTCTTCAAATAAGCTAAATTGCCAATCATGTTCAAGGATGTGTAGCTTAGGTGGATGAGCCATGGGAAATGCAGAGATAGGATAGAATAGGATAGGGTAGGGGTGAGGCTGGATAGGGTGCTCTTCAGAGAGTTGGTATGGACTTGTTGGGCCAAATGGCCTGCTTCTGCATTGTAGGGATTCTTAAAAAAAAATCTATTATTATAATCAACCTATTCAGAGAATATTATTACACACCTCTGGAGCAGATGGGACCTGAGACCAGGCCTCCTGGTCCTGGGGTAGCAACAATACCACTATGCCACATGAGGGCCACAGGTCGATTCTACTCTTCGAGAGAAGTCCTTGCACCTGACACTTCTCCAATGCCACAATTGAGCCTGGAGACTCAATACATATAGAATTGTGGTCTTGAGGGTACATCTGAGCAAGTTCTGGCCCAGTGCCATTGTGCGGTAATATGCTGTGCAAGAATGCCAACTTTTCACCTGATCAGCTTTGGAATTTAAAAAAAACCCAACTTCCTTGTGGCTTTTATCCCACTGCTTATTTTGGGTATGGTTGTTTACTTATTCTTGGGATATCAGCATTGCTGGCAATCCTGGTTGACATAAAAATGTTCAATTGGTTGCAGTCCCTGCAGTGTAGGCACTCTCATAATGCATGTGAGAAGGATAAAGCTCTGAGTGTCACTTCACAGGATAATTAATGCTCAGCTATGTTATTTGATTGGAATTGGAAATAGATGGGACTGGGTAGGAGTGGCATGTTTCTTTTCCTGAAGGACATTAGTGAACTAGCTGGGTGTTTTGAATAATCCAACAGCTTTGTGGTCACGTGCTAATACCAACTTTTCATTTCCATTTATAAAATTAAAATCCAACGTCCAAACAGCCATTGTGGAAGCTGTACCTGCATGTTCTGGATTATTAATCCATTCATTCATTAAAGTAAACACTGCAATTCCTTCAAAATAGACTTCATTAATTTTGGGTTTTGTACAACAGGATGTTGCTGATTCTCGAAGGATAAACAGCCACATTCACGAGGAGGATCAAGAGACTCCCTTACACCTGAATGCAATGATCCTGTCTGGTGAGTTCTGGCCACCTTTGAAAGAGGAGAAACTGGAACTCCCCACTGAAGTGAAAGAAGCAATGGATGCTTATACCAAGAAGTATGAGAAATTAAAAGTAAGTACTGAGAATTTATGAAATGACTTTCCTTGGTGACTACAGGTAAAATTTGTAATGCGTTGGACATGCAAACAGCTTGTTTCCATGGTTCAGATGTCCTGGACAAGCAACAGGAGCTCTATCTTCAGCCAGTCTAGCCTACAAAGGCCATAACTGTTTTCCTGGAAAATAACAAGCAGTGTTTGAGTGAGCAAGTATATTTAACCAAAGCGTTCTGTGTGCGGACCTGTTTATAAAGTTGGTGAGAAAACCCATATGCAGCTACTGTTAGAGACTATTCCTCATGGGCAGAACAGATGCCTGGAGGGGTCTCGAGCTCTTGCTCCAGGCAAAGAAGCACAGCACTTCACTTCACTTTGGTGAAAACCTGCCCAATTCACATAATGTAAGACTAAAAGTTGTGATGGGAAAGTGCACAATATAAACTTGCATCTATTTCTCCATTAACATGGGAAAGTGAATGTCTTGAACTTCATCTGTACGAAGCAATACTCTTCCTCTGTAACTGCACTTTACCATGCTCCCTCATAAGCTAGATCCTTTTGTGTTCTTTTGCAATGCGTAGACTTCCAATAGAGAGCATTTTTGGACATTGCAACCGTATACAAGGTCAAGGTGTACGAAAGAAGGTTTTTGATGGAGGTTCAGCATTTGTTGTACTCTGTTTCTGCATTGCAGGCTTCATGATAACAGGTTCCAGAGTTTGTGTTCGCATTTGAGGAGGTGAACTTGAGAAAAATATCAAACTGTTCACTTGTATTTTGATCCTGAATGGATTCTTAGTCACTGTGAACATAGTCTATGCCAGTTACTTCAATGTTTTAAACAAGTTAATGTAATGCAACATAAACTCATGAGATCTTGGAAGGAATGTAAAACAACTCGCATTTAGATTTTATGTAATCAATTTATTTGAGGGTTGTTAAAAATATGCAGGTGATACTTTAAGGATCTTGGTTGAGTGTAGAGCAGATTTTTTTTCCCTCAGAGATTGACTAGTGGTACTGTTCTGAAGCCCAGAAATACATTTGTTGTGATGCCAAGGACTAATGCATTGGGGTCTCTCTTGTGGCTATGGCACATAGTTTTATCTTTTTCTTTTAGGCCATGAGATCACTGAACTGGAAGCCTCATCTGGGAAATGTTGACCTGGAAATTGAGCTGGCAGATCGAACATTATCTGTGTCTGTCTCACCTGTCCATGCTGCAATCATTATGCACTTCCAACAGAAGAGTAAGTATTGCTGCCTAATTATTAAGGAATGAAACATAAATTTAGGTGAAATTCTCTCAACTAAACACAGAATGTTCATTGTTCACCTCTCCTTGGTGTATCAGGAAAACATCTGGAGCACGGGGACTCTGAATTTCCATTCTATTGCATAGAAAACCTTGTTTTTAACTCCTCCTAATTATTGTCAATATTGCCTTCTCAAATAAATGACCAGAAAAGAGGATTGATGCATATCAGAGTCTGTGGAGGGTGACTTTGAAGAAAAGATGCTTTTTGTTCCTCAGCTAGTTTTCTCCTATTTTCATCTCTATAATGAGCTGTGCAACTCCACGTGCACCATAGCTGATTCCAGTCCTGCCCTCACTCTGGGGATTCTACCATAGTCAGCTATTGGAGCCCTGGTTGATTTTTAAAAAGAATCTTTTTCCCTCGTTCATGCTTCTTAACTCAGGAGCTGAGACCAGTTACACCAACCCAACTCGGGCACTATGGTTCAGTTCCTCGTTAGCTCAGCTTGCCACGCATTGGAGAAATTGTAGAGTCATAGAGTCAGACAGCATGGAAAAAGACGCTTAGGTCCAACCTGTCCATGCTGACCAGAGATCCTAAACTGATCTAGTCCAATTTGCCAGCATATGGCCCATATCCCGCTAACCCCTTCCTATTCATGTACCTATCCAGATGCCTTTTAAATGTTAAAATTGTGCCCACCTCCTCTGGCAGCTCATTCCATATGCATACTACTCTCTGCTTGAGAAAGTTGCCCCTCTGCATGCATATAAATCTTTTCCCTCTCACCTTTAAACCTATGTTGAAACCTAACCTTGGAAAAAACACCTTGACTATTTACCCTATCCACACCCATCATGATTTTATAAACTTCTTTAAGGTCACCCTTCAGCCTCCACTCCAGGGAAAAAAGCCCCAGCCTATTCAGCCGCTGCCTATAGCTCAAACCCTCCAATCCTGCCAACATCCTTGTAATTCTTTTCTGAGCCCTTTCTTAAAACAGGGACACCAAAATTGAATGCAGTATTTTAAAAGTGGCCTCACCAATAACCTTTTTAGCTGCAACATGATGTCCCACCTCCTATACTCAGTGCACTGACCAATGAATGCAAGCATGATCAATGTCCCATTGTACTCTGAGATTATCTTCTTCATTGTCCACTAGACCACCAATTTTTGTGTCATCTGCAAACTTACTAACCATACCCCCTATATCCACAGTCCAAATCATTTATATAAAATGACAAAATCAGTGGACCCAAGACCAATCCTTGCAGCACACCGCTGGTCACAGGCCTCCAGTCTTGAAAAATAACTCTCTACCACCACCCTCTGTCTCCTACCTTCAAGCCAATTTTGTATCCAATTGGCTAGCTCCACCTGTATTCCATGTGATCTAACCTTGCTAACCAGTCTACCATGCGGAATGTACTTGAATGCCTTGCTGAAGTCGATTTATAGACAATATCTATCGCTCTGCCCTCATCAGTCCTCTTTGTCATCTCTTCAAAAAGCTCAATCAAGTTAGCGAGACACTATTTCCCACGCACAAAACCATGTTGACCATCCCTAATCAGTCCTTGCCTTTCCAAATGCATGTAAATCCTGTCCCTCAGAATCCCCTCCAATAACTTACCCACTACTGACATAGACTGGTGAGCCTAACAGTTCCCTGGCTTTTCCTTACCACCTTTCTTAAGTAATGGCACCACATTAGCCAGCCTCCAGTCTTCCAGCACCTCACCCGTGGCTGTCAATGATACAAATATCTCTGCTGGGTGCCTCACAATTTCTTCCCTATGTTCCCACAAAGTTCTGGGGTACACATAATCGGGTCCCAGAGAATTATTTAGCTTCAAGTGTTTTATACCTCCAGCGTCACCTCTTCTGTAGTATGGGCACTTTCAAAGACATCACTATTTATTTCCCATGTTCCCTCGCTTCCTTGTCCTTCTCCACAGTAAATACTAACAATGAAATATTCGTATCTCACCCATCTCCTGCGATTGCATACATTGACAGCCTTGTTGATGTTTAAGGGGCCCTGTTCTCTCCCTAGTTATTATTTTGCTGTTAATGTATTTGTAGAATCTCTTTAGATTCTCCTTAACTCTATTTGTCAAAGCTATTTCATGTCCCCTTTATGCCCTCCTGATTTCCCTCTTCAGTATACTCCTACTGCCCTTACACTCACTCAATCACAACTGTCTATATTTGACATTATGCCTCCTCCTTTTTTCTTGACTAAAGCCTCAATTTTTCTCGTCATCCAGCATTCCCTACACTTACCAGCCTTGCCCTTCGTACTAACAGGAGCATACTGACTCTGAAATCTCATTATTTCATTTTTGAAGGCCTCCCACTTTCCAACCACCCCTTTATCTGCAAACAGCCTCCCTCGATCAACTTTTGAATGTTCCTGCTTAATACTGTGAAAATTAGCCTTACTCCAGTTGAGAACTTTACGTTTTAGATCAGCTCTGTCCTTTTCCATAACTATTTTAAAACCAATATAATTATGATTATTGCCCTAAAGTGCTCCCCCACTGACACATCAGTCATCTGCCCTGCCTTATTTCTCAAGAGAAGGTAAAGCTTTGCTCCTTCTCTAGTAGGTATGTCCACATTTTGAATAAGAAAATTTTCTTGCACATGTTTAACAAATTTCTCTCCATCTTAGCACTTAACACTATGGCAATCCCAGTTTCTGTTTGGAAAGTTAAAATCCCCTACTGTTTACAACCCTATTATTCTTACAGATATCTGAGATCTCCTTACATATGTGCTTCTCAATTTTCCCTGCCTATTGTACAATCCCAATAATGTAGTGGTTTTATAGGATCCAGTGACTTTCTCTACTGAGAATTATTGCATTCTCTTGAGAACTGTTCGATTTTGAAATCGAACATGATGAAGTCCATAAAATAAATTTGCTCAGATGAGGAGATTAGACACGATGTGTTACTGCAGAACTAAAGCTGAGGTTTGTTGAATGTGTGCATCTACAGATACCTGGACTCTGGACGAGCTCAGTGATGCACTTAAAGTTCCTGTCGTTGCGCTGCGAAGGAAGATTGCTCTTTGGCAGCAGCAGGGGGTCTTAAAAGAGGATCCCACAGACACATTTACAGTGATTGAGGAGGAACAGAAAGATCAGCAGGAGAAAATGGTTTTAATTGATAGTGATGAAGAAGGAGACTCTGCTATGGCTTCCCAGGCTGATCAGAAAGAGGAGGAATTGCAGGTACAACTGTTTTAGTAAGTTATATTATGATACATTGCATGTGAGTAACTTGGTAGTCTTGTAGCCTTTGCTAAAATGGTCGAGGTTAATACTATATCTCCTTTACTATACATGGCATTGAGGTAATTGCAAAATCCCTGAAAAACATCTTAGCAATATAGAAATGCAGTGGACACATCAGTACCCATCCTGATACCACCATGTTAATGGCTATTCTTTGACCTCGTGTGTGTGGGCCTCGTGAAAATGGGACTAATGTCTCTCATATCTGAGAAATAAAGAAAGGTTGGTATTTACCTGGTGCTTTTTTACAGCATCAAGATGTCCCAAAAAACACTTAAAGCCTGAGAAGTACTTTTGAAGCACACTCACTAATGTAGGAAACATGCCAGCCAATTTTCACACATTCAGATCCCACAAGAGCATCATGGTGATGACGAGGTAGTAGTGATATAGTTGAGAGATTAATTTTTGTTAGCTAGGACACTTCTCCTCTTCATAATAGTGCCACTTGGCATGGCAGCTGGCACACCCTGTTTCAGCTAAAACATGAGGCCCTGGCGGCAAATAGCTGGATGAAATACAATGCTGTGGTACTGGATTTTCAGAAAGAGTCCTCAGTTTGACGAGTGCTTCTGGTATGACATGTTTTGGTACGTTATTTAAATGAAGCTGGCTAATTTGTGTTTCGCAGCTTTTCTGGACATACATCCAAGGTATGCTGACCAATCTAGAGAGCTTACCACTAGAGCGTATTCACACCATGCTCAAGATGTTTGTGATGACGGGCCCAGTAATGGCTGAGATTGATATGCAAGAGCTTCAAGCATTCTTGCAGAAGAAAGTAAAGGACCACCAACTAGTCTATTCTGGTGGAGTGTACCGGCTTCCCAAATCTAACTGCTGAATCGGGATCCTTGCTCAGAAAGGTAACTTATACGGTCTTTGTTTTCTGTTGGTTTTGAACATCTGAGCTGTGACTCTTAATACTAAAAGACAGCAATATTGATCCATGGGCTGTCATGATTTCCAGATAAATCAGCTTAGACTGCAGCTTTGGAAGCTGTCACTTCATGCAGTATAGTTGCCCTTCTGTCGCTAACATCAACCCCATATTCAAAGCACAGAAAATCCTGTTTTTAAGTCATGCTGTTATTACATCTGTGTGTATTCATATTAACAAGTTCCATTGTTTCATGCTGGGTCTGACGAGCCAATCAGCCCCATTTTGGAGCAGCCTGTTCCTCACTCCACCCTTCTTCTGTCTCAGCCTCCTAGCTTGTGGCCTTTCCTGCTCTGTGACCTGATGGATGGCTGCTGGGTCTCAAAGGCTATCCTTTGAAGAAGTAGCTCAAGTCAGCTGTTGGAGGTGCCAGTGCTAAATCTGAGAGTCATGGCATGGTCAGGTCCACCAATGGTCTGCTCAAAATGCCTTCACTAATCTGGCAGCTCTCTCCAGTACATGACTTTGAGAGTGTCCCTTGTTTGTAGGTGTTTGCTGTAGACTCCATAGGGTGCAATAGGATTGGGATCCTCTATCTGAGGAATAGTAACAATGTCCAATCGTTTTTGCTGAGTAGGAGCGGGATCCAGCAAAAGCCGTGCTCAGGAGCATCTCATTCGGCGTGAGACCAGGGAGGCTTTAATCTTGTGATGACTCCAGTCATTCATTCCATCAAAACATCCCATGTTATCTGGCCACTGTTTCCTCCTCCTTCCTTCCTTACCACAAGAAAGCTAATTATCATCTCTGACAATCTCAAATGTCGAAATTAAGACATTCAAACACGATCATCCATAGAATCTCTTGATGTCCTCTTGCACACAGTAAATAAACTGGTTCTCTTTGGGATGTTCAAGCAAAACAACATTTATTTACATACAATTTCAGTAGCATTTACAAATAATACAAATCATAAATGTACTCAATGTGGATGGGGGTTCATTGATTCTTTTCAGAACACGACAGCGTGGTGCTATCCTTTTGCTGCCTGCAGCAATGGAAACAGGCTACTGACCCTTAGGCCCCCTTGTCTGCAATTTGGCAGACATACTCCGAGGCTCCTGCATCCCTTTGAGTTGTACCTTTTTATGTTGTTTTTCCCCTTTACCTCTTACCTCTCACCTGACATAGGATTGAGCCATACACTCTGTGGAGTGGATCTTCACAGCACTTATTGCTTGGATGGATTCCTCCAAGATCTGCGCTAGAATACACAATCCCTTTAACATTTCACACTTGCCGACAACTGTAGAGGCTTGTCATCCATTAGGATTTGACAACTGGCTCACATCCAGCACTCCTCTGCTGCCAGAGTCCTGCTTCATCTCAGTTTCCAGCAGCTGCAGGTCTAACTATGATGTGCCTTCATTTGTTTCTAATTCCCCTCAGTCCGAAGCTCACTTCCCTACTAAAGTGCTATGATCTGTGCTGAGTGCAGAGCAAGTATGTGAGACACTGAGGCTTCCCCTTCTTCCTCAGAGGCTATTATAAGACCCCCCAGAAGTACCAACAGCAACCGAGTTTGTACAGAGACATAAATAAAGAAGGTAAAGGCTAGCTTCTACCTTTTGGGATGAACTCACAGAGACAGTCTTCCATATGGGCTACAATGCAAGCATTGAGATGTTACTTTTTTATTTGTACTTCACAGTTTCCAATATGCAATCATTCTTTCCTCCCCAAGGCAGGAGAACCTTCAAGAAAACAAAGCATCAATGCCTCATTCCTGACAACATACTAGACATCATGCGTACTTCTCTAAGCATTCCTAACTAATGTCTCTTTTTCAATTGGAAATGATGCCCCTTGCAATCCCACCCCAAGGTCCTCCTTCCTACTTCACCTCATCATTGGACTGGTGCCACCCATCCACCATGAGGCTTCAGCATCTTGTCATGTATAGGTGTTACAATGGCCAGTTTGGCGCACAGCCTGCAGTCTGCTTCTCTTACTGGCATTGTGCACCCTCTTCTCCTGTGCTTTAAAATGAGGCTTTGTAATGATTCTGAAACTCCTGCACAATTATTCCTTCACATGTATGATCTGTGAGAATTCCGCAGGCTGCACTCTGTGCACAATGATTAGCATCCAACAGACACCACCATAGGTTCGGGCCATTTACAGTGGCATATGTGCCTCATGTCACATCCATTTTCTTTTAAATACACAGGGTAATGTCTTCGTGGAGTCTTCCCGAAACTTTATATTGATGCAGCTCTGGAACGGAGTCTCTTTCACACACATCTTAGCGATTTCAGCACTGAATCCAGGTTGTCAGACACTGTCATTCTGTCCAGGATACTTTAATCAAACTGGGAGGTCTTTCTGTGTGTTATCACCTGTATCAAGATCCTGACTGATCATCAACTGATATGTTCATTAAAGTATACTTCTTTCAAAATAAGTGCTTACCTCTGTAAATAGTAAAATGAAGCACAAGAATCAACAAACCTTAAAAGTTCTGTATAACGTGAGTTTATTCACAACCAGAAGGTGAACAGTCAGTCACCCTTCGTAAAAAATACCTTTGGATAGAGTCTAAAGGTTTTTAACCAATTCATTATAGTTGATCCTATTGTTATGTGTAAGCTGCTTACCAGTGAACTTAAAGGTATTGGATCATTTCAGCGATGTGCAGATTAGAGCTTTTATCCTCACATCCATATCCAGAACCTGCAGCCCTTCTTAGTTTTCAAAATTAATGCTTCTGGTAGGTATTTTCCAACCCATTTAACCAAATGTCATAGTAATTAAAAAGGAAGGTATATGTTTCATGTTAATGACGGATATCCTGGAAACTGAGTCTTTACATATAATTGCATCACATCCATACAGTGGAGGAAAAATAATTGCTTTTCATCAAAATAAAATAAGTATTCATTCTTGGGTGCAAAATATTCATTTTATAATTGAATAGACAGCTTTCTGCATACTAATTTTATTTTCTTCCTTCACTAGATTGGTGGAGCTGATCTATGATTGAACTTGTGGCTTTCTTCCTGCTGTGATCTATGATCCAGAGCCATAACTTTGAAGGAATATTGATGCAACAGCAGTGTCCACTCAGCAGTAACTACAAGAAATTTAATTGTCTTAATAACTAAGATTCACCTGAATTCTTCTACACCAGAGACCTGTGGCAGAAATCCTGAAATTCTTTGTATAGATGCAGCTCCATAATGAACCTCTCTTTGGTAGGGAGTGAGATAACAACTTGTGGTGGAGACATGAGACATTTGTAAAGTGTACCTGAATTCTGAGGTACAAAATCCCGCAGGCACACAGGAGTAGATTTTCCACAGTAAGTAAATCCTATTGGTCTGACGGTTCACAGACAATCTTTACTGTCACCCCCTATGATCGTGAGTGAGCAATGTCAATCCATTAGTGATAACTGATATGCATTTGAGGCTTGGTTTGCAAATTCTTTTAATGTTACACTTGTACACTGTTTAGAATTACATTTCTGTTTAGAGATGGCTGTTTTGTTCTTGCCCAAAAGATCTAATAGATTTTGGCCTTTCCTCACTTTGTGATTATCCTATGAGAAGGGCATTTTTTCTACTTTTCCTGTTAAAATATTTTAAAATTTAGCACCTCTGCCTAAAACTTGACTTGCACTTATCAGGTACTTGGGAGTGGCATATACTCCTGGGATCTTGACTGTCTTTAAATTGAGGAGGGAAATAATTGAACTGCCATTTATCCAAAGCTTTAGTTATGATCATCTTTAAAGAATGGACTTAGACTCCGTGGATTGGTTCCAATCTGTGTTGTGATTCTGCACTAAAACTTTGTAGCCTTGTAACTAATTCAGGTTAATAACAGGAAGTTACAGATTCTCAGCCAGTGGGAACAGTTGCAGACAGTTGACAAGACTGACAAGAGACAGAAACTGAACTGTAACTCAGCAAACACACTGCACCTTGAGTTATTCGTAAACTGTGAGGGTGGCGGTGGTGGTGGTGGTGGTGGCGGCAGCGAGGTAGAGAGGAGGAAATGAAATTCCTATCAGCTTATTTAGCAAAGATACCAATGTGTTTACAATTGATGCTTATTTTCTCTATTTCACTTTACACGATGAATTGCTTATTTAAAAGATCTATGGATGCTGCATGTTTCAGTGTAATCAGCAGAATGTGCTATGTATTTTACACTATGTTGTGAGCATTGAATTGTGTTCTGACTAGGACAACAGTAACCAAAAACAGTGATGATATGTTTTCATCCCTTACTGGCTGAGGAATTATGATTTCTCATGATCCTGATTAAAATATACATAATTATTTGTTTTAAGAGTTCATTTGTACTTGAATACTGACTTGTTTGCTGGATAATGTACTATTATATTGGTCTTGTTCCCTACCAAGTTTTAAGGAAGATTCATCCACAGTTGGTATTCTTTTTTTTTTAGTTTCCATTTTCTATTCTATACTGAACAGTGTGCATTGAAATGTGATGAATGCTAAGGAAATCTCACATATATGGGATTGGGAAATCTTCATTTTTTGGAATATTTGCTACTTCTAATTAATGCCATCAGTTTTACTCCCTCTCATGCTTTTTTCCTCTCTCTTCCACCTCTCTGTGTCTCTCTCTCTTTCTCTCTGTCTATATATCTCCCTGTTTTATATCATTCTGTCAAGATAAGTGATTGAGCAAGTCCTAGACCTTTTTAACAGAGTGCATTGCCTTGTTCTACACCCTTTAGCATGAAGATATTTGTATTAACCTACCTTTAACTATTTCTGTGATTATATTCTGTCATGCCATGTTGCAGTCCAGTGGAAACATACTGTTGTAAGGGGCCACATTTTTTTTTCTGTTTAGACTATAAACCGGGAAATGAAAGTCTGATACTGCTGTATAACTATAACATGAGAAGAGCTTTGTAATTTGTAAATCAATTAGATATTGTGGTATATAATTTTGACTACACAAGACTGTGTTGCTTTTGGTGCAGTGAAGTTGTTATAAGAAACAGTGACAGCAGGAGCCTTTGAATCAAGGAAAACTGCCTGATGACAGCCCTTGGATTGGTCCAGCTACATTCAAATATGATGCAGCCAGAAACAAACAAGAAAACATCTCTCTCTGTACCTCTGTGTGAGCAAGGAGACAGAAACAAAACCTAAAGACTCTTAAAAAGAAAGGTATTTTCTTGTCCCAAAATTCAAGGTCTACCTGATCAGCTGCTGAATTGAAGATCAGCCATTTCCCTGCAATCAGATTGTGTTATAATTGCTTAAAATAAGGGAACTGAGAAATACTCTCCACCTTGGGCTAGACTTTTGACCTATAGAATCTGTTTTCCCTATGTATACGTTTCCACTCATTTGTGTTGAGTCATCTCTTTTTGTCTTGTCTTATTCGAATGAATATGTATGCACTTGGGCTTTTAAACCATTGCATTGTTAGGGAGTGGGGGGAGGATGGAGGATGGAGGAGGGAGGAGGCACATTTCAATTTTTCTCGTGGGGTATGGATAGGGCCACAATGACAAACATGAACTCCATTAAAAAAATTCAGAAGCTTTAAACAGTTAAGTTGAATGCCTTCTTGAGGACAACTAGGGTTGGGCGAGAAATGCTGGCCAGCCAGTGACACCCACATCCCACAAATGAATAGGGGGAAAAAAAAATAATTAATAGAAATGATCATTACAAAGTGCCAGACAGCAGAGCTTAGTAAATTTTCACCTTTTTGATTATTAAGAAGCAAAGCTAGAGAGAGAGAGCATGAGGGAAAGAGTCAGACCCGATTCACGATCACCAGAAGAGAGGGTGATGACTAGGAGAACGTCGTCACCCCCTTTCTTGGTTTCACTAACCTTAAATGACCTATGGTGGGCCACGCTGAGCTGAACTGGCCTCTTTGGAATTCAGATGAAAATGAGGGTTGGAGGTGAATTGACTTTAAGCTTGGAATTTCCTCTACTCTCAGCCTGTTTGCCTTCCATCATTTTCTTCTTTTTCCACACTTTTAGACCTTTCCCTCCTTTTTTACACCTCCCACCCCAGCCCCTCGTTCCACATTCTGTTTTACTTTGTCTCCTTTAACTTCATGTGACTTTGAGCTCAGACCATTCTTCAGGAGAACTTTTTGTTTAGGAAAACAAATTTCACCAGGAAAATTAATGACCTTGCATAGCATAACTGCTTGAAAATGTTGTTGACGATGCATTGTAACATAGGTCTCTGAGATGGGAATCTGCTGCGAGAACTTCATGTACTGCCAGGCCTGCTGCTTGCTCAGGGAGACCTCCAAGGTCCGGGCACAGCAGCGACTTTTGAAACTGGCAGCCAGTGTTGGGAATGGTGTTGGCATGTTGTGCAGCTTGGAGGGAATGTTGTCTGAGATATGCCAAACCTTATCAGTCACTCCCTGGTAACAACTCCATGGTCAGAACCTGGCCTGCTGCCTACTGCTTCCTCGGCTTTTGGTGACAACAATGACTTCGGCTGACTGTTTCTATCTAGCCAGGAGGACATGATTCTCCAACCCTGTACTCCTTCTTGACTTTGATTGTCATGGCCACCTAGATACCTCCAATAAGAAGATGAACCCTCAGCCAGGTCTACCAGTGCATTGTCAACAACTTATTCTTGCATAAGAAGAGCAAGGCAGACCAGCAGAGCTCCATCTACCACACCCTGTATATAAACGGCTGTTTCAGAATGTTGCCCAGGGAAGAGCATAATCCAGCTGAGACGACAACCCCTGCTCTCAAAATCCCCTACCCAGACCTAGCTCCCACTCATTTCCTCCAAGAAATACTGCACCTGCCAAAGATCTACGGTGAAAAGAGAAAGCTGTCCATTCCCAGAGCCTGCCTCTGGTCTCACCATCATGGTCTGAGGCCTTGGGCTGCTTACTGCTCCTCTTATAACAGGGGGCTTCTGATGTACATTCGCTGCTTATAGGCTCACCAACCAGTCTGCAACAGCACACATGGGAGAGAACAGGTAGCTCCTTACAAAATCTGAGAGTGAGCTGTAAATTAAACATCATCGTCTGAAATGCTGTGGAAGGCAGTATGTGACCTACCTGCATGCTGTATATATAATTCATATTATCGTAAGTAATCTTTTATTTTTACCAGTTATTAAAGAGTATGTTTGTTCGCAATAAATAATTATTTTCCTATTCATGATAAAACCTGTTGTGAATTGCATTTTCCTGAGTAGTTGTTCATCAGGCTAATTGATTAACTTGCTGGTCTAATTGGGTAATTAAGCATTTGTGGTGGGTTGTGGAACAGTGGAGCTCGATTATCAGCATAAACTTCCCAATTGTGTTGTAACACCATCATAACTCTTCATGATCTGGAATTCTGTCAGAGTAACCCTCAACCTTTCAACTAGTAACCTTCACATGCCTTTCCTCATAACGACATTATCTCTTACCCCTGCTAACATCCCAGTGAATCTATTGTGCATCTTCGCCATTGCTCTTGTATCCTTCCTACAATACGCTGTAGTCTAAAATAACTTTTTGACCTTTTCAAAAAAACAAACCTTCACGGAAGGCTGAGGGGTGACCTTATAAAGGTTATAAAATCATGACGGGCCTGGATAGGATGAATAGCCAAGTACTTTTTCCTAAGTTGGGCAGAGGCTTAAGGTGAAAGGGAAAGGTTTTAGAAGGACCTACAAAATGCCGCAAAACTGACAGCCGTACAATGCTTGCAATCACCAATGACGCGGTTTGAAACAGGTGAATAGCCTATGCAGTCACCATCTGACCCACTGATCAGACACAATCTCCTGAGCTAGCTGATTATGCTCATGGCGAATAGCACATCATTTTAAGGTGCACCATATTACCCTAATTGGATGTAGTGGGGAGGGCAGCGTACAACTTCTGGGTAAGGTAGAGAATACTTTTATGCAGGGTAGCCATCTGATCCAAATCCTGCAAATACCCATATTGGTTGTTACCAAAGTCCAATTTAGGAAGTTTTCAGCAATTGTCTGTAATTGCTTAGGGGTATATGGTACCACGTATTGGTATTCCATTTCCCTATCCTGCTGTTAGCATCCAGCTTACGTCAGCTTTGATTATAATGGCTGTTGGTGTATATCTACAGGAGTTCTGGGGTGGGGCTGTCCACTCGACTGTCCCGTTTCCTAAATATTGCTTCCTCATCGTCTGACTTGAGAACACTAATACCCCCTTGCCCTTCATTACACACTGTACCTCTCTTGTTCACTTCAGAACTTCACATAGCCTGTCCACTTTATCCTAATATAGGCAATGATTCCTTTCCTGGTACTGTCTTTGGGACTTTTCTTTGACCCACCATTGATAGACTATTTTCAGCTCTGTACACTGTGGTTCTGCTATCTCAGCACTGCCGTGCTGTTTAAATTCCTTTTCTGTCAGACTGTCACACTGTTTTAATTATTGACACACTCACTTCAAACGAATTGCACCCAGCTCCACCACTTTTCCTGTATTTACTTGCGTTTTTCTGATTCTTCTCATCTCCACCTCTTCTCAAGCTGTTTCAACAACCTCTTCACAACTGCCTCCTGCTCATCTAGTTTTTATTTCAATTGCCCTGTCTCTTTTTTTGTGAATGATTTTCTTTTCCTTGATATGCTATTTACCAAATGGCCTCTTTTTCATTCTTGACTTACAAGTAGACCTCCCCAACCCTCTCCCAGTCCACTTGTCTGCTTCCTGGACTGGGTCCTCCCCAAAATAACCTGAACTGATCCTTAAGTGGAACCTGTTTTGTCTTGTAAACTTCAGTCACTTCTTTTATTTCATAGCCTGGTCATTTCTTTATCTTCAGCTCTCTTGGCTGGTTTGCCAATAATCTGTAGGCTTTTATTAGCACATTCCCTGGTCCATCGAGTTACTCTGGATATCGGTAACCCAAAGCAGTAATAGCAACGGGATGTACCCAATGTTCTTTATTAAGACAAAGTACACTATAAAACTACTGCAAAAATATTACCCATACAACGCTTACAATCACAACTGAATTGTTTATTTGTACTTGTCCAAGGATCAGACCAGAAATAAATGATCAACCTGATCTGTTCCAATCTTCAGCTGCTGATCAGATGACCTGCTGATCTTGGTAAGTATGCTCTTAGACAAGCTTTCTTTATACTCTGTTACTATATAGACAGACCGTAGGTTGAAACACACAGTGTTCAGTTTCCAGCAAATGAACAGTTTGTCCACTGGAAAACATCACAGACGTGACATATTGGCCATGTCGGTTTGATCATTTAACTCATTAAGATTTGCTTGTGTCGTCTTGGAAGGAGGCTTACCTTTTGGATCCTTTTAACAAGCTTTGACCTCAAGCCAGAGATAGCAAGAACTGCAGATGCTGGAATCAAAGACAACACACTGTGAAGCTGGAGGAACGCAGCAGGATAGGCAGCATCAGAGGAGCAGGAAAGTTACCCTTCTTCAGAAATGATTTCTGAAGAAGCGTCCCGACCCGAAATGTCAACTTTCCTGCTCTGATGCTGCTTGGCCTGCCGTGTGCTCCAGCTCCACACTGTGTTTTCTTTGAACTCAAGCCAGCTTGTTCAGGCTGCTTATACAAGCCATTTCCTTGCAGTTTTTATGTCTTCTAATCAATCGTACAGTATTTACACAGCACAATTCTATAAGCACGCGCACTCTGTTAACTCAAAAAATTCACATTATCACATCCATTGACCTGGTCTGCTTTCAGACAAGACTCCAGTCTTTCAAAGTTGTAACACCTCAATCCAAACACACTTGCCTTCAGAAACACTAAACCAGTGACTTTTCTAACCATTAAGTCACTATCAGGCTACATGTCTTGTATTTCCTCTCATTTCATTTCAATTCAGCTAACCCAGCAAAGATTGGTTAATATTGACGAGTCAGTGAACAAACAGGTAGTAAATGAACTGTGTTGCAAATTACTCTACAGGGAGCAGGGACTTGGACAAACATCTCTCTGCAAATATCACTAAATCAGATTATTTAGTTATTTATCTTAATGCTCCATATGGGACTTATGTTCATGGTGGCCGCTATAATTGCTAGAGTGACTAGACTTCACAAGCACTTAGTTGTGAAGCACTTTTAGATGTCTTGAGGTTGTGAAAGGCTCTATATAATGATTGGCTTTTCTTTACCACTTGGATAATATTACTGAAGAATCGGTTCAGATATAGACACACATCACACTACCCTAAGAGAATGCCACTCATCAGGGTATGGTAACATAGTGGACACTAGTTCAAAACAACTGCCACGGGGAAATTACCTTCAGTTACCTGAAATTAAAAAAATAGAATTAAAAAACGGTGGTGAAACTATTGGATTGACATAAACACCTATCTGCTTCACCAATGTGCTTTATACAGGAAAACTGCTGCTGTAAATCAACCTGGTTTATACATGCCCCCAAGCCCACAGCTACATGGTTGACTCTAACCTGCTCTCTGAAATGGCGAGGCAAGCCATTCAATCATATCTCCAAGGACAACTAGGGATGGGCCAGAGGTGTTGGTTTTGCCAGTGATGCTCTCATCCTATGAATGATTAAATTATATTTGTTTCTGTGATGCTGATTACTATAAAGATATTTTGTTTTCATTGGATTTCTAACATTTTTTGGTTTTATCAGTTGTCTCCCTTTCCAACTTACCCATTTGGTACATTTGTAAAGAATTCATGCAATCTAGTCAGCAAAATATTGTCATAACAATGCAGAGGGTGCATCTCATCACTTTATGTTTTGCAAATAAAAGAATATCTCCTGTTCCTATGTAAGCATGTTTAGTGTGAAAAATACCTGGAAAAATTACTTTTCACTTTACTTTTTTGGGAGATTGTACAAGTTTTGGCCCAGAGCTTTTTAACTTGAGTTTTGGAGCAATAAAGTAACATTCAGGTCTGAACATCATTAAGAATGATGTCAAGCGCTTGGAGTAGGTATAGAGGAAAGTTACTGCAATGTTATCAAGGAAGTGAGACTTCAGATTTTACAGAAAGGTGTTCAGGATATACATTATGAAAACGTCCATTCAACCCAACCAGTTCTTGCTAGCATTTGTGCTTTTCTTGAGCTTTCTCTTTTTTTAAATATCACTCTATCAACATAATCCTCAATTCCGTTCTCTCTCATATGTTTTTGAGCCATCCTTTAAATATTCTGTTTGCTTCAATTGCTCCCTTTGGTAGCAAGTTCCAAATTCTCTCAAACCTTTGGATAAAGCCATTTGTTCTGAATCCTTTATTGGCTATCTTGGTGATTATCTTATAGTGACAGTTTCTAGTTCATACCCTTCCTCTCAAAAGGATATATTCTTAATCTCCTTCCTCTACCAAAATCTTCCATAATTTTAAAGATCTCTACAAATCCAACCCGTTCATCCTTTATTTGTGGGTATATTTGAGTTCTGCTAATATCTTTGAAAATCTTTTTTGCAGTCCTGCAAAGTATCTCTATCCATTTTACAATATGGCGAGCAGAAATGTTTCTGATTTTTGTCGATTTTCTGGGACCTTTAAAAATGGTCAATGGAATTTAGATCTGGAATTTTTGCTGGTGGGAGATGAGGAGCAGGGTGTGACTCAAACATGAAGGAAACCCAAATCAGCAAGACCTTTGAACTCAGTGTTGAGTTCAAACAGACTCTGCTTCTGAAATAAAGACCTTAACTCACAGTATGGGAGTTGCAAGTTGATTGAGGAAATGTAAAATCTTTAGATGAGCAGATAGAGTCTTTTAAAACTGTGAAGTTATTTAAAGCTGGAGGAGCAAATTATTGCAGATGTTGGAATCTGTACTGAAGACAAAACCTGCCAGAAATCACAGTGGGTCAGGCAGCATCTGTGGAGAGAGAGCAAGCTAATGTTTCAGGTCTAGCTGACTCTTCATCAGAGCTGTTATTTAAAGCTGTTTGACATGAGCAGGTTTTTTTTTTAATGAGATGGAAACATCTGTTCTAGCAATTATGCTGTTTGTTGATGTAATATTTTTGTCATTGCACTAATGCAATCTTTTTTGCCCAACCTACAGTTATCACAGCAGGAGACACTAAGTTTACAGTTTGGCTGCCAAAGAGTTTATTAAGAACTTAGATATATTTGTGGGGTTATGAGTATAAGTCTGTTTGTTTTTCCAAATGATTATGTACTTAAGGGTCTTTTAAAGTTTTGAATGGGCTTCATCGAACCTGAGTGTTTTCATGAAAACTATAATAGAAGAGCCACTAGAACCGAAACATTAACTCTGATTTCTCTCCACAGATTCTGCCAGACCTGCTCAGTTTTTCCAGCAATTTATGTTTTTGTTTTTGTTTCTGATATCCAGCATCCGCAGTTCTTTCAATTTTAAGCTAGAATAGATATTTAGATCTTTTATTTTGTTTAATCTCAACATGTCTCCTGAAGTAGGAGACAGTAAGGCCTGCAAATGCTGGAAGCTAGAATCAATAAATGTGGAGATGAAAAAGCACAGCAGGTTAGACAGCATCCAAGGAGCAGGAAAGTCAATCTTTCGGGCTGAAATCCTTTGTCAGGACTGGGGAGGGGGACGGGGAGGGGGAGGGGAGCCCAGAAATAAATAGGGGGGGGGGGCTGGGGCTGGTAGGAGGGTAGGTGGGATGGAGATAGATGGATGCAGGTAGGGAGTTATTGTGGTTGGTCAGTGGGAAGGGTGGAGCAGATAGGTGAGTCAGAAGATGGACAGGTTGGGAGGTGGTCAGATTTTGAAGCTGGTGAAGTCAATATTCAGGCTATTGGGCTGTAAGCTCTCAAGGTGAAGTATGAAGTGTTGTTCTTTCAGTTTACTCTGACAGTGCCTCATTCTGACAGTGGAGGAGGCCAAGAATGGACATGTCTCCAAGGAAGTGGGGGGTGTGTTAAAGTGGATGGCAACTGGAAGGTCGGGTTGGTTGGTGGGTTCAGAGTGCAAACCAGTCCCTGAGTCTGGGTTTGGTCTCCCTGATTTACAGGAGACCACATTGGGAGCAACGGATACGGTAGATGAGGTTAGATGAAGTGCAGGTGAATCTCTGCCGGATTTGGAAGGATTGTTTGGGGCCTTAGATGGAGGAGAGAGGAGAGGTGTAGGGGCAGGTGTAGCACCTCCTGTGGTTGCAGGGAAAGGTACCAGCTGTGGTGGAGGAGTTGGTGGGGAGTGTAGAACTGACGAGGGAGTTGCAGAGTGAATGGTCCCTGCAGAAAGCAGACAGGGGTGGGGAGGGAAATATCTATCTTTTGGGTAGTGGGGTCTGATTGTAGATGGCAGAAAAATCCGAAGATGATGCATTGTATTCAGAGGTTGGTGGGGTGTTGGGAGGAGAGGGTTTGAGGGCAGAAATGCAGGGAATGGAGGAGATGCGGTTGAGGGCATCCTTATTAACAGAGGAGGGGCAACTATGGTATCTAAAGTAGGAGGATATCTGGGAAGTCCTAGAGTAGGACACCTCATCCTGGGAGCAGAGGCAGAGGAATTGAGAGTATGGGGTAGCATTTTTGCAGGGGGTTGGGTGAGAGGAGGTGTGGTCAAGGTGATTGTGGCCGTTACTGGGTTTGAAATGGATGTCAGTGGTGAGTCGTTTGCCGGAGATGGAAACAGAGGTCCAGGAAGGGGAAGAAGGTGTCAGAAATGGTCCAGGTAAATTTGAGAGCGCAGTGGTAAAATTTATGAACTGTTCGAGCTCCTTGCGGGAGCACAAGGCAGGACCAAGACAGTCATCAGTGTAGCAGAGGAAGAGGTCTTGTGGACTTTGTAAAATTTTCATTCTTTTATTCCTTTAACCTATCTCTTCTGGCCAATTAATTCAGGAGTAGATGAAATCTTTCATGGTTATTAATTTTTTTGCCCATTTCTGTAATTTGCCTGTATGTTTATTCTCACACCTCTCCCATTATGCAGTTGATAGGCTTATCTCTATCTCTAACGAGTGATCCTTTATCATCTGTACCCACACAGATTCAATTACTGCCTGATTGAAGGCTGCAACACAGTTCTTCTACTGCCATTATATTATCTCAAAGAAGGATACCCCCTTTCACCTTCCCTTTTCCCCCTCTTTATCTTTTCTCAATATGTTATATGCTGCAGTGTTTAATTCTAAATTCTGATTTTTTTTTTGTAGTCATGCCTCAGTAGTTCTGGCTCTATCTGGCTATCTTCAACTTAGTATTGTATCCAGTTCCCATGTTTTATTAGCAGTACTTTGTCTATAGAAAATTTAGCTTTATTTTTAATTGCAGTTATTCTGTCTTTATTTTTAGGTCACCTTTCTACACTACCATTCTATAACTCTACTTCGTCCCTATCCATTTATGTCCTTCCTTAATTTAGTCTGTGTCCCACTGTCTTCTCCTGTTTCACTTATATTTAGGCTTGATTCATTTCTTGTAACTCTCTCCAGTCCATCTTACTAGTTTAATATCTTGACACATCTAGACTACACTCTATTCTACTTGGGAGCAGGGAAGGTTAAAGGGAAATGGGGACATTCAAAATTGAGGAGTCTTGATATGTAAAGTGAAACTTATTCCATCAGTATGGGTATCTGTAACCAGAAGAGACAGTTCTAAAATAGTTGGTTTAAAGAGAAAAGCTAGGGCTACATGAGAGTTTTGTTTTTCCCCCTAGCAAGGAGATGTGATCTGGTTTTCACTGCCTGAAAGGTCAGTGGAAGCTGATTCCATAATAACATTCAAAAGGTTATTGGACTTCTGCCTAAAATGTAAAAAAAGCATTATGGGCTAAGAACAGAGCAGTGAAGCTAATGAAATGCTGCCTTCAAACATCAAGAATGGATATGATGGGTTAAATGGTCTCCAGTGTAAGTTTCTGTGATTCTATATAATTCCCCAAGCTGATTTCAAAATGTTTAATGACTGACCAGTTCAGATCACGAGTGCTCAATGTCTGTAGTTTGTGTGGAGCTGAAATATTGGCATAGACTTCAGAAATTGAATGATCCATTTCTGAGCTTGTAACTTCTATATAATTCTTTTTGTAACACATTCAGAGGGAGTGTGCAGCATTAAACAAGTTAAAGTCTGTATCAACGTAGCACAGTGTTAGATTTGGTGTAAGTGTCAATATTATAGGTTTGTTGGCTTGCGGGAAGAGAACAGGGAAGTCAGGCAAATTGAACAGCTCCTATGAAAGCACAGCTAACATGTCTATGGTGGGCCAAATGACCTCTGTCTGTTGAATTTCATTCTCTGGTGCATGTGGACACTTACAAAATTGAGAAATTTTCCCTCAACATCCTAATGAAGGGTCCAGACTCAAAATGTCAACTTTCCTGCTCCTCTGATGCTGCCTGACCTGCTGTGCTCCTCCAGCTCCACATTTTATCGACTCAACAGATGTTAATCAGTATTCAAATGCTTAGCAGTGTTTTTTCCTCAGAGTTTGATTTTGTTCTTTCATTAAAGAATTAAGTAAATCCAAGGCCCATAGACAGTGACGATAATTCTCCTTGAATAATGTAACACTAAAGGTGTTAATAACAGCCAATAATGATTTGCCTTTAATAGTGCAACAAAGGCATTAGGTGCACCTCTTGAAAAGGTTTGCTGTTGTAATAAAGGTTTTGAGGTCTAATCTTTAATACAGTTACAGTTTGGTTTTAACTCACTTGGGGAATGCCTATCAGTATGATTCTTAGCCCCTATTATGACAGTATTGTGTGGAGGTGAACTATCATGAGTACTGGCTTTGAAAGCAATGAACCTGGGGAAATGTGGCATAGTAATCATGTTACTGGACTAACAACTCACAAGCCCAAGCGAACATTGTAGGGATGATGGTTCAAGTCCCATCTTGAATTTAAATTAATAATTTGGGAATTGTTAACTAATTGCGGTATTGAAGACCATGAAACTATATTGATTGTTGTAAAAACCCACCTGAGTCACTAAATGGTCCATTGAAGAAGGAAATGTGTTGACTTTACCTGGTCTGGCCTATATGTGACTCCAGACCCACAGCAATGTAGTTGACTATTATCTGATATTTTAATAGCCTAACAATTAGGGATGGGACAAGAAATGCTGATCAGTGGTCTTGTGGCACTGTGGTAGTGTTCTTGTCTCTAGGCCAGAAGGCACTGGTACAGGTTCTAGCTGCCCTGGAGCTGTGTCATAACATGTCTGAACAGGTTGATTAAATAACAAATGCTGACTTTGCCAACAATGTTTTGACCCTGTAAAAGACTACAGAAAAAACTCTAGCAAAACAGACCATGTGAGCTTTCCCTCATGCCTTTCAACTTGCCAACTGGGTAATAGATCACTCACCAATCCCTTACCCAATCATTGGCGACATCATAAAGCAGTGACGAGTGACTGGAAATGCATGAGACTGAAGGCTACTACAGGATTAATCTACTGACTTGTCCCAAATGCTTGGAATGCTTGTTTACAAGAGACCCATTCAGGAGCAATGCAGCAATCCAGCAATCCAACTACATTCAATGTGACTTCTGTCACATCCCAAAGTGTGAACATGAGTCAGATGGAACTATACTCTGAGCAACATGAACCTCAGCTTCTTATATCTATCACTTTACGCCATGCGATAGGAAGAAAGAATGTTAAATAGTCTAGTGTGAAAGCAGCACTTAATTTTTATTTCATGACACCAGGTTATAGTCCAACGGGTTTATTTGAAAACACAAGCTTTTGGAGCCCCACTCCTCCTTCAGGTGTTAGTGAGAGAGGTAGTATCAGACACAGAATTTATAAGTAACAGATCAAAGGGTCACACCACTGATTAGGATGTATTTAACAAACCTAAGATACTGTTAAATCTTTAATCAGGTAGAAGGTTTTAATTGATCAATATGTATATGTAAATCTCCGAATTCCTTTCAAGTCCACTGTCCTGAGAGAACTAAATGTTTTATCCGTGTAAAGAAGAGGTGACATTTTAGGTCAGACATGCATGTTAGGTGTGAGGCCTTGTTTCGAATCTGTTTTGTGTTTTGGTTTGGAGTCAGACTGGTTTTATTTCTAAAGTAGGAATTTATAAACAAGGCCTCACACCTAACATGCATTGTCTGACCTAAAATATCACCTCTTCTTTAAAACCTTCAGGATTATCCAGTTGTGTGGTGTACATCGATAATCTGGTGATTTTCAGCCACACGTGGAAGGAACCTTTGGAGCTCAGTGCAGGGGCTTCCACACTTGGTCTGACCACCCGCGCGAGACCCCAGTCCAACAACCATCCCCGCTCCACTCCAGGCTTCCAGTCCGCTCTGCGCCGGCCCTCAGCTGCTCCAAGGTAAGCTTTCTCCAGGACTCGACTCCCCCCGTGCTGGCATCCGCTCTGGGACTCGACTCCCCCTCCTGCTGGCATCCGCTCCGCAACTCGATTCCCCTTTGCTGGCCTCCGCTCCGGGACGCAATTTCCCCCGTGCTGGCCTCCACTCCATGATTCACCTCCGGGGTTCGCCAGATCCTCCATTACCTTGCAGTAAGTCTAAGTCAAAAGTTGAAAACAAATGCAGGAAAGAAGGAAAAAAGAGAGAATAAAAAGAAAGAACAGATGGAGCAGAGGAGCTTAAGTGTAAGTGTAAGGCATTGTGTTCCAGGTGCAATTCCATTAGTCAAATTATCAACTAAGCAAAATAACTTTATTTTTATACTACAGTTAAAATCCAGATAAAATAAAGTATTGGCTTAACTGTAATTCTATAAAATGCTTCACAAAATAATATAAACAGTTACTGAGTAGTAGTTTATATATAGTAACATCCCATAAACACACCTATGGCAAAGACAAATTTTCAGTAAAATTGGTTGTCTCACATGCAATTTTAGCAGGAAGGCAACCCCAGCTTTTAGCTGTGACAGAGAGAGAAATAAGAGCTTCCACATCCGGCTTCAAGATCCCAGCAACTGCTACTGATGGTTAAAACTAAAAAAAATTTCTGGTTATATGGGAGCTTGACCCCATCCATTCAAGCTGCTTCTATTGGTCCAACTTTTTAAAAATATCAAGGTCTCACACACTCAGAGATAGTAAGAACTGACGATGCTGGAGTCAGAGATAACACGCTGTGGAGCTGGAGGAACATAGCAGGCCAGGCAGCATCAGAGGAGTGGGAAAGTTGATGTTTCGGGTCAGGACCCTTCTTCTAAAGACCCTTCTCAATTCTCAACAATTTCTGTTCATGAATATTCAATTTTCTAGAAAAATACCCAATAGGTTTTTCTATCTTTTCGTCATCTTGCAAAAGTACAGCACCGACACCCACAACACTGGCATTGATAGTCACTTTGAATTGCTTTGCACAATTAGGTGTGGCCAACACTGGGATAAGGATTAACACAGTTTTCAGGCTGTCAAATGTCTTCTGACAGTCTGCCATCCACTGAAACTTTCTGCACTTCTTCAATAGGTCAGTCAGTAGAGAAACCACATTGCTAAAATTTGGTACAAACTTCCGATTAAAAACTACTTAGTCCCAAGAATTGTAGAATTTCCCTCTTCGTCAATGGTGTGGGAAACTCCCCAGTAACCTTTTGTTTTCACATCCTGTGGGCCTATTTGTCTATATCCAATAACATGACCCAGGAACATGAATTGGGTTTTCGCGAACTCACTCTTGGCCAGGTTTATCACCAAGCCCGCCCCCTCCAGTCAAACAATTCTGAAAGGTGCTCCAAAGGTTCCTTCCACGTGTGGCTGAAAATCACGAGATTGTTGATGTACACCACACAACTGGATAATCCTGAAATGACTTTATTGTTAATCTTTGAAATGTGGCTGGCACATTTTTCATATCAGATGGCATGACTTTAAACTGTTACAGTCCATTCGTTGTCACAAAAGCGGAAATTTCCTTCACTTTTTCAGATAAAGGTACCTAACAGTGTCCTCTGAGTAAGTCCAATTTAGAGATATAAGCTACTTGTCCCTCTCAATACAGTTTTCAAAATGTGGAACAGGATATGAATCAGATTTTATAACTGCATTGACTTTGTGACAGTTGACACACAATCACTGGGTACCATCTGGATTTAGCACCATTACTATGGATCAGTTCCATTTGCTGAATTGTTTCCATGAATTGTTGGCATCACATGAATTAGCTTCAAGGCAAGAGGTCCATTGAACATAGAACAGTACAGCACAGTACAGGCCCTTTGGCCCACGATGTTGTGCCGAACTGTTACCCTAAACCTAAGGTCTATCTAACCTCCACCCCTACCTTATACTATCATCCATATGCCTATCTAATAGCAGCATAAATGCCCCTAATGAGGCCGACTCTGGCAATGTATTCCACGCCCCTACCACTCTCTGAGTAAAGAACCTACCTCTGACGTCTCCCCTATATCTACTTCCACTCACTTTAAAACTATGCCCCCTCTAAATAGCTACCTCCACCCTAGGAAAAAGTCTCTGGCTGTCCACTCTATCTATACCTTTGATCATTTTGTACACCTCTATCAAGTCACCTCTCATCCTTCGTCGTTCTAAAGAGAAAAGCCCTAGCTCTCTCAACCTTTCCTCGTAAGACCTTCCCTCCATTCCAGGCAACATCCTGGTAAATCTCCTCTGCATTTTTTCCAATGCTTCCACATCTTTCCTGTAATGAGGCGACCAGAACTGGACACAATACTCCAGATGTGGCTGAACCAGAGTTTTGTATAGCTGGGGCATAACTTCATGGCTCTTCAACTCAGTCCCTCTATTAATGAAAGCTAACACACCATACGCCTTCTTAACAACTCTATCCACCTGGGTGGCAGCTCTCAGGGAACTGTGAACATGAACCCCAAGATCCCTCTGCTCCTCCACACTGCCAAGAATCTTTCCGTTAACCCTGTATTCTGCTTTCAAATTTGTCCTTCCAAAATGAATCACCTCACACTTTTCAGGGTTAAACTCCATCTGCCACTTCTCAGCCCAGCTCTGCATCCTATCAATGTCCCTTTGTAATCTAGAACAGCCCTCCGCACTGTTCACAACTTGACCCACCTTCGTATCATCCGCGAACTTACTAATCTACCCTTCCACTCCTTCATCCAAATCATTTACAAAAATCACAAATAGGAGAGGACCCAGAACAGATCCTTGTGGTACACCACTCGTAACTGAGCACCATGTTGAATATTTTCTGTCCACTACCACCCTTTGTCTTCTAAGGGTCAGCCAATTTTGAATCCAGTCTGCTACATTTCCCCCTATCCTATGCCTCCTTACTTTCTGCATGAGCTTACCATGGGGAACCTTATCAAACGCCTTACTTAAATCCATGTATACCACATCCACTGCTCCACCTTCATCCACGTGTTTGGTCACCTCTTCAAAGAATTCACTAAGGTTTGTGAGGCATGATCGACCCCTCACAAATCCATGCTGACTATCACGAATCAAACTGTGCCTATCCAAGTGATCATAAATCCTATCTCTCAGAGCCCTTTCCAATAATTTCCCCACCACTGAAGTAAGACTAACTGGCCTGTAATTTCCGGGGTTACCCTATTCCCTTTTTTGAACAAGGGAATGATGTTTGCCACTCTCCAATCTTCCGGCATTATACCCAGAACCAGTGAATAATCACTGAGCTGCGTCATTACTCTTCTTGGGATTTGGATTCCTCACTGCCAACCTCCCTAAATGCTACACTGTAGCATTGGAGACCAAGTGAAAATGAGCCCTTTGAGGACCACCTCCACTCTGTCCCTTAACTGCAATTCCCCCTACTAGTGGCATGGTAAAAAGTAGGCACTATGCCTTAATTGCTTGCAGCTTCCCTCTATCTACCAATATCACCATGGCTGTAATAGCAGCCAAGCTTTTCCATTGTAGGCAACAAGAAGTTAAAATGGAAGAGCAGTAATGAGGACTGTCTTGATTTACCACCGTAGAAGTGTTTGTAGGGTCCCAGACGGCCACATCAGCGCCAGTCATAATGCACTGTAGCTTGTAAAACTGCCTAAAAGAACTGGAATATTTTGTTACAATGCTGCTTTTCCATAAGGAAATTGATGAGCATCTGTCCGAGGAGATGGCCTAGTGGTATTATTGGTGGGCTATTAATCAAGAAACCCAGGTAACGTTCTGGGGACCCGGGATTAAATCTCACCGTGGCACATTGTATAATTTCAATTCAATAAAAATCTGGGACTAAGAATCTAATGACCATGAAACCATTGTCAATTGTCAAGAAAAACCCATCTGGTTTACTAATGTCCTTTAGGGAAGGAAACTGCCATCCTTACCTGGTCTGGCCTACACGTGACTCCAGACCCACAGCAACATTGTTGACTCTCAACTGTCTTCTGGGCAATTAAGGATGAGCAATAAATACTGGCCTGGCCAGTGACATCCATGTCCTGTGAATGAATAAAAGAAATCAGTGACTTGATATATTTCCGCACAGTGGATTGACAGTTATGTTAAAGTTGCATGGAAGGTGGTGGGTTTATAAAAGTTGAAGGGTATAGAGACATTCACTGTGGTCTCCCAAAATCCTGCTGTCACCCAAATTCCTATATGGCACTGAATGAAAAAAAAACTTTCTCCTTCAGAGCAAAAGCTCACCCAGTGCATCACAGTTTTGCATGTTTACCCCAGGTCCTTGTTTGTTCTTCAGTCAACCTCCATCTTTCCAGTGAAAACAATCCAAGTTTATCCAACCTCTCTTCATAACTAAAACTCTCTAGACCAGGTAACATCCTGGTAACGCTTCTCTGCACCCTCTCCAAAGTATCCACGTCCTTCTGGTAGTGTGCCATCCAGAACTGCATGCAATATTCCAAATGTGGCCTAACTAAGGTTTTATACAGTTTGCACAACTTGCCAACTTTTATTTTGATGCCCTGGCAGATAAAGGCACATGTGCTGTATGCCTTCTTGATCACCTCATCCACCTGTGTTGCCACTTTCAGGAATCTGTGGACCTGTATTCCCAGATACCTCTGTATCTAATTGTTCCAAAGGATCTACCATTTATTGTATAATTCATACCTGCATTTGATCTTCCAAAATGCATCACCTAATGTTTGTCCGGATTAAAATTTATCTGCCATTCCTGTGCCCAAATCTGCAATCTATCTGTATCCCATTGTATCCTTTGACAAATCTCCTCATTATCTGCAACACTGCCAATTTTGGTGTCATCCATAAACTTTCTAATCAAACCACCTACATTTTACTCCAGTACTCCAGATCCTTTATATATATCACAAACAACAAAGGTCACAGCACTGATCCCTGCAGAATACCACTAATTACTAATCTCCATTCCGAAAAGCACCCTTCCACTGCTACTCTGCCTTTAATGACCAAGCCAGTTTTGTATCCATCCAGCCAGCTCACCCCGGATCCTGTGAGACTCTACCTTCTGTACCAGTCTGCCATGAGGTACCTTATCAAGTGCCTTACTGAAGTCCATATAGAAAACTTCCACTGCCCTTCCATCATCTATTATTCTTGTCACCTCTTCAAAACAGTCAAGTTGATGAGACGTGACGTTCCCCGCACAAACCCACACTGCCCATCACTAACAAGTTCATTCACTTCCAAATGTAAATAACTCCAGTCTCTGTATCTTCTCCAACAGCTTCCCCACCACTGACATCAGGCTCACCAGTCCGTAATTACCTAGATTATCTCTGTTTCCCTTCTTAAACAAAGGAACAACATTGGCTATTATCCATTCCTCTGCAACATTACCTGATGCAAAGATATCTGTTAAGACCCCAGCTATTTCTTCCCTTCCATTCCATAGTATCCTGGGAAAGATCCTGCCTGACCCTGGGGCCTTGAATACCTTAATGCAATTCAATACACCCAACACTTCCCCTGTCATTATGTTGAACTGCTTGAGAGCATTCACACACCTTTCCCTAACCTCAACATCCCCCATGTCCCTCTGTTTGGTGAATACCGATTTAAAGTACTCGTTAAGAATCTCATCCATTTCCTCTGGATCCACACATAACCTCCCTCCTTTATCCTTGAGTTGGCCTACTCTTTTTCTAGCTACCATCTTGCTCCTAATATCTGTATAAAATGTCTTAGGATTCTCCATAACTCTGCCGGCCAAGTACACTTGTCGATAGTTTGGCTCATTGGTTAGCACTGCTCCCTCACAGTGTCAGGCACCCGGGTTCGATTCCAGCCTCGGGTAAATGTCTGTATAGAGTTTGCATATTTTCCCTGTGTCTGTGTGAGTTTTCTCTGGGTGCTCTGGTTTCCTGACACTGTCCAAAGATGTGCAGGTTAGGTGGATTGGCCATGCTAAATTACCCATTGTGTCTAGGGATGTGCAAGCTAGGTGCTTTAGCCCATGGGAAACGCAGGGTTACGGGATAGGCTGGGTTTAGGTGGGATGCTCTTCAGAGTATTGGTGTTGACTTGATGGGCCAAATGGCCTGCTTCCACACTGTAGGGATTCTTTGATTTCATAGCCTCTTTTAGCCCTCCTCAGTCCCTGTTTGAGCTCCTACGTTCTCTATATTCTTCAAGGACATGTCTGTTTTCAGTTGCCTAGACCTTAGGTATGCTTTCTTTTCTTTTGACTAAGCTGATAATTTCCCCTGTCATCCAACGTTCTTGAATCCTGCCATTCCTGTCCTTCATTTTCACAGGAATATGCCTGTCCTGCACTCTAATCAACTGGTCTTTAAAAGACTTCCATGTCAGGTGTGGATTTACCCTTAAACAGCCGCTTCCAATCCACATTCTCCAATTCTTGCCTAATTCTGTTATAGTTGGCCTCCCCTCAATTTAACAACCTCATCCGAGGTCCACTCTTGTCCTTATCCACAAGTGTCCAAAAACTTAAGGAATTATGGTGACTAATCCCAAAATGCTCCCTCACTGAAACTTTGATTACCTGGCCAGGCTCATATCCCAGTACTAGGTCCAGTATGGCCCCCTCCCTCATTGGACTATCCACGTACTGTTTCAGAAAACTCTCCTGGAAATGCGTAACAAATTGTTCCCCATCCAAACCCTTGGCACAAAGGGAATATCAGTCAATATGGGGCAAGTTAAAATCACCCACCACTGCAACGCTATTATTTTCACATCTTTCAAGAATCTGACATCTCTTCCTCTATCTCCCATTGGCAGCTAGGATTGTCTGTAGTACAATCCCAGCATTGTCCTGAGCTCTACCCATAATGTCTCGCTGCAAGATCCCTCCAGGGTGTCCTCCCTCAACATGGCTGTGACATGCTCCCTAACCAGTAATACAACTCCTGCACCTCTTTTAGTTCCTCCTCTGTCTTGTCTAAAACATTGATATCCTGGAATGTTAACCTGCCTGTCCAAGCTTCCAGTTTCTCTGAGCATAGCAACCTCTCCCTGACTGCTCTTTCTTTTAGCTATATTTGCCTTAATCGCAAGCTCTTCCCCAGTCTCTATACTTACTGACCTGCTGTTCTGGTACTCATTCCCCCGCCACACAAGTTTAAACCCTCCTAAAGTGCAATATCAAAATTTCCTGCCAAGCTACCGGCGTCCCTCCAAGTTTGTGGTACAACCCATCCTTCTTGTACAGGTTTCACCTTCCCTGGAAGACAACCCAATGATCCACATATCTGGAGCGCTCCCTCCTACACTAGCTCTTTAGCCAACTGTACTCTTGTCTCTGTTCCTAGCCTCAGTGTCAAGTAGCCAGGGGAGTAATCCTAAGATTTCTACTCTAGAGGTCTTGCTTTTTAGTTTACTACCTAATTCCCTGATTTGTCAGTTGCAGGACCTTGCCACTCTTCCTACCAATGTCATTTGTGCTAATACGGACAATGACTGTTGTCTGTTTACCCTCCTGTTTCAGGATGCCCTGTACCCGCTCAGAGATATCCATGACCCTAGCATCAGGCAGGCAACATACTATTTCTCGCAGACACAGAAGTGCCTATCCAGGCCCCTGATTATCGAATCTCCAATTACTATACTTTGTCCCGGACCTCTGTACAGCAGAGGCAGCAGTGGTGCCACTTCTCCGGCTGCTGGTATTGTCACACATCATGCTGTTCCCCCTCGTCAGTATTCAAAACAGAATACTTTTTTGACTGGAGGACAGCAGCAGGGGACTCCTGCACTGACTGCCTGCCCCGTCCAGTGGTCACCCATCTATCTTCCAGTCCCTCAAGTTTGACCATGCTTCTATAACTTCTATCTGTAATGCTTCACTTGTAGCATCAAGAGAATGAACGGGTTAACACAAACTAGCACCTAACTTGCATTGACCGATCAGAAACCATGCTCACTTTCCCCCCTTTACATCAGCAGGATGCTTTCTTGGAATGGGTGGCTTCCAACTCCTCCTGAAAGGAACGTTCCCAAACCAAAACCCACACACTCGATTTTAAATCTTCCCCGGTACAGGCTTCTCCCTCGGGCTCCTGTTGCTGGCTCCTCCTGAAAGGAAGATACACTCGTTTCTTTCATTCTGCACTCTGCAACTCCCACTCTCACCACCATTCTTCTTCCTCTCCCTTCAGTTCTTTTTAACATTTGCCCTTCTTTCTATCTACGTCCTCCTATTCTGCTTACTGTTTTTTCTGATCTCCTTCTCTCTCCCCATCTGCTTTGTTTCGTGTTCCCTTCTCATCCACTATCTCTTCCCTGTTCCTTCTTGGCTGCTCAATTTCTATTTACTCTTGACTATTCCTAGCCCTTACCAACCTCCCCATCTACACCCCTTCTCACCTCAACCTATCTCCAGTCACTGCCTTCACTTTACCGCTGAAATCTACCTCCTCCCCCACTCTTGGGTTTATTAAATCATAGAATCCCTACAGTGTGCAAACAGGCCATTCAGCCCAACAGGTCCACACTACCCTTCCAAAGAGCATCCCACCCAGACATATCCCCCTACCCTTTCTTTGTAACCCTGCATTTCTCACCTAACTTACACACCCCTAGACACCAGGGGCAATTTAGCACGGCCAATCCAGCTAACCTGCACATCTTTGGACTATGGGAGGAAATCAGAGTACCCAGAGGAAACTCACACAGACACAGGGAGAATGTGCAAACTCCACACAGACAGTCACCTGAGGGTGGAATCAAACCTGGGTCCCTGGCACTGTGAGGCAGCAGTGCTAACCACTGAGCCACCATGCCCCTAAACAAATGCCTATACTGTCTAGACCAATTTGACCTGAAATGGGGCTAGATTCTGGCTGTCATGCAAAATATAATTCACAGTTACACTGGAAGCAATCACAAGAAAGTGGTGAAGTTAATTAAATTCAGCTGAAGTGTATCGAACCATAGATCGCTGTTAATTCCAATCTATTGCAATTAAATAATATACTGAAAGCATTTGAATGCACTTATTTTCAAATGAAATGTACAATGTTCACCAATTTAAAGCAGTCAAAAATGTAAAAACATTTAGTATGGGTTTTGAGTTAAAAACAGGAAGGAAATCTTTTATTCTCTAAGCCATCAGGGAAAATAACAAGGAAAACACACTGATAACAAAAGGTTGACAGTGGATCAATCAGGAGAGAGCAGGCAGAATCATTGAAGAGGGGAGGATCACTTGCTGAAGTAAACAGGTTACACTGTACAAATAACTGAAAACCTGGCTCAGAACCAAGGGAGACGCATCAACAGCTGCAGGAAGCTACTTCTTTATCCGAGACCTGAAAGCCAGAGCAGAAACATCGAGAACACAGTGTGTGTGGTATATAGACTGAGACTCTGAACCCAAATCACAACGGACAAAGGCTGAGGTAAATAAATGCATGAAATCACAGTGTGTTTAATTCCAATGTGAATATGTGACAGCAATGCATCTTAACTTCAATGTAAATACGTGTATAACAGCAGTTTAATCTTAGTGAAAATAAGAGTGACAGCAGTGTATTTAATCTTAGTGTAATGCAGTGTGACAGCAGTGTGTTTAATCTCAGTGTAAAGAAATGTGATAGTGGTGCTTTTAATTTCAATGTAAAGGAATGTGACGGTGGTACGTTTAACTCTACCAGATGTCATTTCCATTGCAAATACTTAAAAACAAAAATTGCTGGAGGAACTCAGCAAATCTGGCAGCATCCGTGGAGAGAAAACAGAGTTAACATTTCAAGTTCAGTGATCCTTCCTCAGAACTATTTTAATGATTTCCATCTCATCTCTTTGCTGTAGTTACTGACTTGCTGTGGCATTGTTTATCTATGTGAGAGTTCCTGAAGGCATCATTCTCCAATGAGAACTAATTTGTCTATTATTGAATCTCAATGGAATTCACTTTAGTTAGTGCAGATTCACTCTGGCCAGCGTAAGGGGATTCACAGAATCACACCAGTACTATGGTTCATAAGGCCATTCAGCCCATCATGCCTGCTCCAGCTCTTCAAATAAGTTTCATTACCAAGTGCTAATTTCCTGCTTTCTCACCATACCCTTGCACATTATTTCTTTTAAAATAATCATCTAGTGCCCCTCTTAAATGCCTCAATTGGTACATTCTATAACCCTAATCACTTGCAGAGTGAAATGATTTTTATCATATCACCCTTACTTCTTTTGCACATCACTTTAAATCTTTACCCTCTCATTCTTGTTCCTTTTATGAGCAGGAGCAGCTTCTCCCTGTCTACTCTATCCAGCCCGCTCAGGAGTTTGAAAACCTCTATCAAATCCCCTCTCAGCCTTCTTCCCTCCAAGCAGAACAGTCCCAACTTCGTCAATCTATTCTCATTAAGGTTTCTCATTGTTAGACCAGTAACTGTGCTAGTTTCCATCTGGTGATGTTTGCAGATAACTGGGACATTGTAGCCACCTTATGGCTAAGGGAGAATGCTTCAAAGGTTTGTGTTGATTTCCCAGATCTTTCTTCCAAACTCCCAGAGGTACTGTATTCAACATTTGTTTCTTGGAGAAAACAGGCAGGGAATCTAAACAATGCAGACAAACAGGAGGCTGGAAGAACACAGCAAGCTAGGCAGCATCTCGAGGAAAGGAGAAGTCAATCTATAACCCTTCTTGAGGACTTTGTCTTTAATCTAAATGACTAGAATAAAGGTAACGAGGGCCTGGAAGGAGATTCATTACCTTTATTCTAGTCAAGGGTGTCTGAAGTAGCTGTATTTAGTTTGGGGCACACAACCTGAGGAGGATTCATTGTCCCCCTGGAGTGACAGCAGCTCAGGCTCATTCAAATGACATGACTTCAGACCATGAGACAATAAGAAATAGGAACAGGAGTAGGCCATTAGGCCCCTTGAGCCAGCTGTGCCATTCAATGGGGTCATGGCTGATTTGGCATTCCTTATATCCAAATCCTATGTTTTTCCCGTAATTCAAGAATCTATGTACCTCAGCCTTAAATATACACAGGAACTTGCCCCCAGAGCTCTCTGTGGCAGCTCTCTGAGAGAAGAAATTCCTCCTCATTCAGTGTTGAATTGGTCCTCCTTTATTCTGAGACAATGCTCTCTGCTCCAAGACTCTCCCATGAGGGTAAGCATCCTCTCAGCATTTACTCTGTCATGCAGGTTAAGAATCCTGTGTATTTCAATGAGATCACCTCTCATTCTTCTGAACTCCAGTGAGTACAGTCCCACTCTGTTTTGTCTTTGCTCATAAGACAATCCCTCCATACCAGGGTTTCTCCTAGTGAAGCTTCTCCGAACTGCCTCCAATGAAATACTATCTTTCCTTAAATAAGAGTCTAAAACTGTTCACAGTATCCAGATGTGGTCTTACCAGCACCTTGTAGAGTTACAGTAAGACTTCACAACATTATATTCCAACCCCCTCGAAATAAGGGCCAACATTCCATTAACCTTCCTGATTACCTATTGCACCTGTGTTAGTTTTCCATGTTTCATGCATAAGTACCCCAGGTCCATAAGACTATAAGATAAAGGAACAGAATTAGGCCATGCACCCCATCAATTCTGCTCTACATTTCAATCATGGCTGATATGTTTCTCAACCTCATTCTCCTGCCTTCTCCATATAACCCTTAATTCCCTAATCAACAACCTACCTATTGCTATACAAAGAACAAAGAATAATACAGCACAGGAACAGGCCGTTCATCCCTCCAAGCCTGCACCGACACATTTTGCCCTTACATACTAAAACTATCTTCACTTACAGGATCTCTATACCCTTCCTATTCATGTATTTGTCCAGGTGCATTTTGAATGCTGCTATTGTGTCCACTTCCACCACCTCCTCTGGCAACACATTCCAGGCACCGCCTTTTGTGTGAAAAACTTACCTTGCACATCTAACCGAGGCAGACACCTTGAACCTGTGTCCCTTAGTAATTGACCCGTCCACTCTGGGAAAAAGTCTCACGTTCCACTATCCATGCCATTCACAATCTTAAAAACTTCTATCAGGTTGCCCCTCAACCTCCTGCATTCCAATGAAAACAAACCCAGTTTAGCTAAACTTTCTTCATTGCTAAAATTCCCCTATACCAGACAACATCCTGGTAAACCTTTCCTGTACCCTCTTCAAAGCATCCATATCCTTCTAGTAGTGTGGTGACCAGAACTGTGGGCAACATTCCAAGTGAGGCCTCACTAAAGTTCTATAAAGTTGCAGCATAACTTGTCTATCCTTATGCTCAATGCTCCTTGCAATGAAGGCAAGCATGCCACAGGTTTTTTTTACTACCATATCTACCTGTGCTGCCACCTTCAGTGAGCTGTGGACCTGCACACCCAGATCCCTCTGCATATCAATATTCCTAAGGGTTCTGCCATTCACTGTATAATTTCCCCCTGTACTTGACCTTACAAAATGTATTGCCTCACATTTGTCTGGATTAAACTCCAACTGTCATTTTTCTGCCCATGTCTCCAACTGTATCCTGCTGTATCCTTTGGCAATCCTCTTCACTATCCACAACTCCATCAATCTTCTTTTTGTCTGCAAGCTTACTAATTAGATCAAAAATCAGACGACACCAGGTTCTAGTCCAACAGGTTTATCTGAAGACACAAGCTTTAGGAGTCTCACTTCTTCAGCATCGGACACAGCATTTATGAGCAAAGAACCGATGTGGTGTTGAACAAACCTAAGATGGCTGTTAAATCTTTAATCAGTTAGAAAGGATTAATATCAAATTCCCAAATTTATTTCAAGTCACTGCCCCGAGATAACTAAAGGTTTTACAGTTCCTTCAGTAAAAACCAGGCGGGAAAACACACCGACACGTCATCGGAGGCTGTACTGATGATGTTACCCAGCAGGGTAATGAAACGTCTGCGGAACAACAAACCAGCTCAGTGAGCCAACCAACCTCAACACAATGGGTTTGAATTTGGCCAATTGATTTAAAACTAAGCACTTGGTGATTCAAGGCCAATTGAATTTGAAAGCTGATGGTGTTGATGGCGTGAACCCAATCATGTTGTGAGAATTTGATGCATCTTCAGTGGTATTTAAGGAAGTGTTTTTTGAAAATCGGCAGAGAGCCAATTGCCATCTGAAAGAGAGAGACAGCTGCCACCTGCCAGAGTTAGTGCCATTCAGCTGTCAGAGAAAGCCCATTTAATTAATCAAAGGTACCATGGTATTTCAGCTCAATGTCCTCACAGGAGAAATTACAGAGAGAATCAGTGGAAGAGAGGTGTTTGTGAAGAGACCGGAGACAACAATATTCCAGATGACAGTCTGTGCGAATTTGGAGAAATTAAGTTATAATTTATTGCTTGTTATTAATTGGGTTTATAATAGTGGGACTTGTCTTTATTTAAATAGCATTCCAGTAGAATTTAGACCAGTTAGGGAGTATTTAGTAGTCCAAGGGAGAATTAGTAATTTTGTTGACTTGTTCATTGTTGGGTTAAATAAATAAATTATTTCTTGTTACTTGTAAAGTGGATATCGGGATTTTCTTTCTTTTAACCAACCTTTAATAGATTACGAGGGGATAGGCAAGCTTCTCTGGGTGTTTCGGGGATAATTATTAGAAGGGAATGTCCACTCAAGATTGGGGAAGTGAAAGTGGGAGTGACTGAAAGAGTGTTAATTCTGAGAATACAGTTTGTTCTTGGAAACAGCCTAGCAAGATCAAAGTGGGAGTGATGCCTCTTGTAGTGGAGAAGCTGAAGGAAAACCAGGCAACTGAGTAGTTAAAAGAAAAATACCTGGGAATTTTTCCAGACTGTATGGTGACAAGATCACACAGCCAAAGGTTAAAGCAAGAGGGGAAAACCAAAGAGAAAGTCGAAGGAGTTGTGGTCCACTTAGCTGACACTCTGTTTGATGAAATGGTGAAGGAAGAGCCTAAACAGGTAGAGGATCAGGCAAAGGTGTTAGGTTCTGAAAGATTACTGGAGTTACATCAAAAAGATGAGACAATAAAAGATCCATATCATAAAGCTTACTTGGAAAAGGAATCAGATATATTTCCGAGTGTTATTATCTCACAGATAGAATCCTAAGATGAAAGTGGAGATCGTGACAGGTTAGTGCAGAGGAGAAATGGGTGGAAGTTCACCTGACTATGTTGCTGGTAGCATACAGACAGGAAATATTGCGGGTAGCACAGAATTACTGGTAGGAGGTCATTTAGAAGTGAGGAAGACTCCGGCTAAAATACAAAAGCATTTCTATTGGCCTGGATTACGTAAGGATGTGGTTAAATTTTGCCGTAACCTGTCATACCTGTCAAATAGTAGAAAAGCCACAAGCAGTAATAAAATCAGTAACTGATGCCAATTCCTGTACTTGAAGAACCTTTCACACGGGTTATAATTGATTGCGTAGGTCCTCCCTAAAATCAAAGTGGAAACCAGTATTTGCTAACCATAATGGATGTGTCTACCAGGTTTCCAGAGGCAATTCCATCACAGAATGTGAAGGCAAAAATGGTTGTGGAGGAGTTGCTTGCTTTCTTTACCCATTATGGACTACCAAGGGAGATTCAGTCAGATCAAGGGTCCAATTTTGTTGCCAAACTATTTAAGGAGGTCGTGGATAGTTTAGATATCAAACACTTAAAATCAAGTGCATACCACCCTGAATTCCGGGGAGCATTGGAAAGGTGGCATCAGACCCAAAGACCATGCTGAGGGCTTATTGCCAGGATTACCCAAATGATTGGGATAAAGGTATTCCATTTATATTGTTTGCCATTAAATATATCTCCAATGAATTGACTCAGTTTACTCCATTTGAGTTGATATTCAGACACAAAGTAAGAGGGCCTTTAAAATTAATTAAGGAAAAGTTGATAGGTCCAAAGTCAGAGATCTCACAGCTGGATTATGTACCTGAGGTGACAGAAAGATTAATCAGAGTAGGTGAATTAGCTAGATTACATCTGAAGGTGGCACAGCATCTAATGATAAACACAGCCCTGCAAAATTCTCCTCACTAACATCTGGGAGTGAGTGCCAAAATTGACAGCTGTCTCACAGGCTAGTCAAGGTACGGCCTGACATAGTCATACACACAGATTCACACCTTAAACAATGTTCCAGATAACAATATCACAATAACTGGATATGCTGTCCCATGACAGTGGGATAAGTCATGAGTGTATTGCCCTGGAAGTCCTTAACTTGACACCAAACACCATGAAATCTCAGGTCAAACATGAGCAAGGAAAACCCTTACTCATTATCACACACCAACTCCATCCCCTCAACAGATGAATCAGTCTCCTCCATGTTGAACACCTCTTAGCAGAAGCATTGAGTGTCAAGGGTGCTGAATGTATTCTGGGTGGGAGACTTCAATGTCCATTATGCAATGGCACAGCAGCACCACTATTGACTGAGCTGGCCGACTCCTGTTAAACTGGGTCTGTGGCAGTGGTGAAGGAACAAACCAGAGGGGAAACGTACTTGACCTCATCTTCACCAATTCACTTGCGACAAATTTTTCCATCCATGACAATTTTGATGGGAGTGACCACAATACAATTCTTGTGAAGAGGAAGTCCCGTCTTCACATTGAGGATATCCTCCATCATGTTGTGTGGCACTGCCACCATGCTAAGTGGAATAGAACTCAAATCCATCTAGCAATTCAAGGCTGGGCATCCATGGGGTGCTGTGAGCTATCTGCATCAACTGAACTCATGGCCCAACATATTCCCCATCTGTTATTACCCTCAGGCCAGAGGATCAACCCTGACTCAATGAAAAGTATAAGAGGAGCACCAGCACTTGGCCCATAGCCTCTTATGCCTTTGCATCGCAAGTGCACATCTAACTACTTATTTACATACTTACAGGCAGTGAGTTCCAGATTCCCACCACCCTGTGGGTGAAAAAAGCTTTTCCTCACATCTCCTCTAAACCTTTTGCCCTTTACCTGAAATCTATGTCAGCTGGTCATTAATTCCACTATCAAGGGGAGAAATGTATTTCTGTCTATCTTATTTATGCTCCTCATAATTTTACCTCTCAATTTCCTCTGCTATAAGGAAACAACCCCAGTTTATCCAATCTCTTTTCCAAACTTGAACTCTCCAGTCCAGGCAACATCCTGGTAAATCTCCTCTGCACCCTCTCCAGGGCTATCACATCCCTCCTATAGTGTGGATTCCATAACTGCAACGATACCCTAGCTGTGGCCTAAAGAGTGTTTATGCAGTTCTGTTATAGCTTTGTTAAAGTCTATGCCTTGGCTAATAAAGGCAAGTATCTCATATGCTTTCTTATCCACTTGTCCTGATACCCTAAGGATCCAGTGTACATGCACTCCAAGGTCCCTCTGATCCTTTGTGCTTCCCAGGTTGTACCTTTCATAATGTATTCCCTTGTCTTGTTTTTCCTGCCCCAAGTGACATTTTTCCGATTGAATATCATTTTACATTGATCCTTGCCTATGTGATTGTTGGTGGTGCGAATTGCAGACTTCTGGAATTATCGCCAAATAATGCCAATATTCTGGTGCTGCTAACTTTCATGTTTCTAGTTATTGAATTATCTGATGGGTTGGTTTGGGGTATCTGTGTGCTTGTACTCAAATCATACACTTGCTCTTTTTAAATAGATTCACAATATTGTCGTATAAAATAGTGATAAAGTCTTTCTTCTAGGTGTACTGTTTTTAAGAATTATACATGTGCATTCAGATGGTACTAAAGAGATGGATCACCTTTCACAGAATCAAACAGCACAGAAGGAGACCATCAGCCCATTATGATGGTGTCAGCTCTTTGTTAAACTACATTTTATTGAGAAAGAATACTGTTACAATCAGCCCATGCATGTTTTATGACATGGGAAGGATCTTCAGAAACAATAATGTTGAAGACCCCTGATCCAGACAACACTCAGATCCTCTGTTCCCCACCACATCAGTGAAGCAGATGATAGTATTGTGTATGAGTGTGTGCATTAACTGATGGCAGTATTGCATTAACTGTTCAATAGCATATGAATGAGTCAGTGTAAAATACATTGCTTCATGTATGTCCGTCAGTTATAGAGTAGCTCAGTCATTTCTTCCACTCATTTTGTCTCTGTTTTAATGCAGGATGACTTAGTTGGATAAAGGCCACTTGACACACAGAGAAAGTTGTCAGTTTGAAGCAAGAGTTGAAAAACAACTTTGTGCTTACTTGTCTCTCCTGTAGTGGAATATTATCTGTACTGCCTGATATGGAATCTCAGCACAAGTTGATTGGTTGCAATTCTGACCTTGAAGCACAGACATGTGCTCTAGATCAATCAAACATATCCCCAAACTCTGACGATCACTGCAAGAGTAATCAGCACATCTGCCTCATCTCAGGAGTAGCATTTAAAACAGTGACAAGTTGGTTCTCGGTATGTTGCAAGCCTGTGTATCAGGAACATTATCCTCGTAGAACACTCGTCATTCCCCTCTGCATTGTGCTTTTTCTCATCTTGGGCTTAATCCTGTTACTGTGGAATTATTATTGCATTATTGTCCAGCATATCTGTGATGACTCCGTGGATACTATTGCTCCACATCTAACGAAGCAGTCAGCAGAAGAACATGTTGGAATCCTGAAGCAAGACCCTGTGATATCGATTTAACTGTCTAGTCAAGCTACATTTGAAAATGGATTTGTGCTTTGCTTTGTTTGTTTTTGGGAAATGGACAGCTCTGGCAGTAATAACTGATTGCATGTACAGATTGGGTTAGGACAGCAGCTTCCTGATAGAGTTTCAGCCCAAAATGTTGACTTTCCTGCTCCTCTGATGCTGTCAGACCTGTTGTGTTTGTCCAGCTCCACGTTTATTGACTGTGGCTTCCAGCATCTGCAGTCCTTACTGTCTCTTAGGAAGCCAGTTTGTTTTTCATTTCAAACCAGCTGCTTTCATGCTAGTTTTCTTTCAAAGGAAATACTTAAATGTATATAATTAATGCCTTACACGACTTGCTGATCTTGCTAATGGGCAGAGAACAACCAGTGAGGATCAGGGGTTCTTTTTCAGGTTGGCAACCTGTGCCCAGTGGAGTTCCATAGGGCTCAGTGCTGGGAATGCAGCTGTTTACAATATATATTAGTGACTTGGAGAAACAAATCAAATGCACTGTAGTTAGATTTACAGATGACACAAAAATAGGTGGAATGGCATGTTCGAGAGCTATACAAATAGTTTACAGAGAGATATTAATGGGTCAAATAAGTGGGCAAAAAGTTAGTATAATGTGGGAAAATGTAAAGTTGTTCATTTTGGAAGGGAAAACAAAAGAACAGAATATTATTTAAATGGAGAAAACCCCCCCTACAGATGCAACACAAAGGGACTTGAGGTTACTTGTGCATGAAGCACACAGGCGCAGCAGGTAATCAGGAAGGTGAATGGAATGTTGGCAACATCCTGGTAAATGTCTTTTGCACCCTCTTCAAAGCCCACACATCCTTCTTATATTGTGGGCACCAGAATTGTACACAATACTCCAAATGTGGCTTGACTCAAGTTTTATACAGCTGCAACATGAATTGCCAACTTTTATACTCAATGCCCATCCAATGAAGGCAAGCCATAGGCCTGCTTGACTACCTTATTCACTTGTGTTGCCACTTTTAGGGAGTTAAGGACTTGCATCCCAATATCCCTCTGTACCTCAATACTACGGTGCTCCATGTACTGTATACTTTCTTCTTGCATTTGGCCTCCCAAAATGCATCACATCACACTTGGCCAGATTAAACTCCATTTCCATTTCTCTGCCAACTTTCCACTTAATCTATATCCTGCTATATTCTTTGACAACACATGCAGTATCTTTATCTATTATCATTCTACATAGGTGCATCTGTTAAGGATATACCTGTTATACCCCCATCTGTCCTACACAAGTATCTGTCATCTGTGTTCTTGTTATATGTTACCTATGCATTGATTACTGGTGCTTTATTTGGACACTTGTTAGTAGTGTATCTCTTACTCATATATTTTTTACTTGCACATCTGCAACTTGTGCATCTGTTAGCTCTATACTAGGTGTATAATATATATTTTGGGCTTGTGCAAAATATTTTCTCAGATTCAAGTTCAAAGCCACTAAGGAGTACATTAGTGCTTACTAGTTAGTTAAATTAGTATAACAAGGTGTAGAGCTGGATGAACACAGCAGGCCAAACAGCATCATAGGAGCAGGAAGGCTGACATTTTGGGCCTAGACCCTTCATCAGAAATGCTGCTTGGCCTGCTGTGTTCATCCAGCTCTACACCTTGTTATCTCAGATTCTCCAGCATCTGCAGTTCCTACTATCTCAGTTAAATTAGTATGTTATATGGTGATCATTATATTAAGATTATTCTTTATGTATTGGATGTTGAGATTTTCCATGTACTTCAGTTATGTTTGCCTACTTTTTAGAAGGTGAAATGCTGAATATTCCAATAATACAAAATCTACCATAAACTGACTGGATCACATTTACATGGGAAGTGTGAGGATGATACAAAAAGTCTACAGAAGATTATAGACAGGTTAAGCAAGTGTGTAATAATTTGGCAGATGGGATCTAATCTGGGAAAATGTGAAGTTTGGTAGAAAGAATAGAGAAGGTATTAACTTCTACTTTGGCAGGAAGAACTGACAAGATGAATATTATTTAAATGGAGAAAGACTGTAGCAAGTTACAGAGGGATTGGGGGGTTGTCGTACATGCATCATAAAAAGCTAGCATCTAATAATAAGATAATAAGGAATCAAATGAAATGTTGATTTTTATTTCAAAGGGAATGGCATACAAAACTAGAGAGATTTTGCTAAAACAAAGCAAGGCACTAGCTGAACCACAGCTAGAATAATGTGAACAGTTTTAGGCCCTATAGCTAAAGAAAAAATTGGCATTGAAAGTAATCCAGAGAAGGTTCACTAGGCTGAGCCAAGGTATGATGTGACAGTCTTATGAGGAGAAGTTGTCTAGCATGGCCTCATCAATGTACTCATTAAAATTTAGAAGAATGAGATGCAATTTTGTTGAAGCATACAAGATTCTTAGGGGACTTGGAAGTATATATGAGGAGAGGTTGTTTCACTATGTGAGAGAGTTACATACTGTGTGTGTGAGTTACATCATCTCAGAATAAGAGATGCTTATTTGAGACAGACAAGTGGAATTTCTTCTTTCAAAGGTCAGTGCGTCAGTGGAATTCTTCACCACAAAGGGCTGTTGAGGCTGGGTCATTAAGCATATTCAGGGCTGAAATAGATTTTTAAGCAGTAAGATAATCAAGGGTTATGAAAAAAAGGGAGGAAAATTGAGTTTAGGATTATCAGATCAGCCATGATCTCATTAAATAGCTGAATGGCCTACCTCTGCTCCTGTGCCTTACGGTCTTATGGTCATGAAATGAATGATCAAAAGAGATATTCACCAAACAGCAACTTGGGTTAATATATTAGCTTTAATTTAGTAAAATCCTTAAAATAACTGAATTTTATTCTGACCTTGATTAAATCCTCACTGCCATCAAAGAGAAGAGATTATTCTTCTGGGGTACTTTAATCCATGCGTTCTCTATGACTCCATTGGATGCTGAAGAATCATTAAGGAAAATGGAGTGTGAAAAGCCAATGTAAATTGTGTCTCACTGCTGCCAAAATGTGGTCAGCATGGTCCCATTATTACAAACACTATTTTCTGTCGGAATAACAGGTACAAAACCACATGGAGACATACTCAATCAAAGCATCCCTGGATTACATCGTTGTCCGAATCAATGATCAAGTTATGCCTGTTTTACATGATTCCTGAAGACGACTAAGACCCGTTGGATCAATCATTGACTTGTTCAATCTATAGTGAACATATACCTATCAAGATATCATGACAACCAAAAGTGCTAGAGAAACAATACCAATCTCTCAGTTATACAACATCCCAACAAAGGAGAAACGCTCCAAAAGCAGCTCACACCAATCTGGAAAATCCTCACACATCCAACTCAATTTCAGAATAATGGGTAAAGTCAGCATACTAGACAACTGTTGCCAGGCCACTGAGTTCAAGCATTATCAAGACTATTCAATGAAAACAAGCAGAACTATGTTACTTCTTGGGAAATCATTTCAACAGCTCAGGACTGACACCCGACGTAAAAAGTCAGCTCAACCTCTGCTCAAGAATGTTAGAATCTTCATCTTCAAGCCTCAGCTTTCCTATCCAGCTGTGCATGGTGATTTTCTGATGAAATGGATATTTCATTGCAAGATATAGCTTGAAGTACAAAGTCATGGGTGATGTTTGTCTTCCTGTGTTTTATCCAGAGAAAAGTCAAGAAAGAGAATGGATGCCAGAAGAATATAGTTCTTTGGTGCTTTTGATGAAACAATAACATGTGGCTGTTGGTTGGAAAGTCTGATTTGTTCCCACATTAGAAGATGGAAGAACAGAAGGATATTAGTACAAATCTACAAAACTCACCTGATTTTCTACTTTTCCACTTTCAACTCCTTTCACTCTGGGTCATCCAAAAAAAGAAGTGCTTTCTCCTCATGGGAAGGTCAATCAGAAGCCTGATTTTGGCAGGAATATCCATCTGGCATGCCTCAACCTCACTGTATAGGTTATCCTCTCCTGAAACAATGAAAAACATGCTCTTGTATTGAAAACCAGTCTGCTAGTAGGTGGCACATACAGTGATTTCAGATGCACCTATCAAAGATGGACAATCCCACCTTGTGTCAGCACAAAGATTGACTATGCAGATATATGGGTGGCATGGTGGCTCAGTGGCTAGCACTGCTGCCTCACAGCTCAAGGGGACTTGGGTTCAGTTCCATCCTTGGGTGACTGTGTGGAGTTTGCATGTTCTCCATGTGTCTGTGTAGATTTATGTCAGGTACTCCGGTTTCCTCTCACAGTCCAAAGATGTGCAGGATAGATGGATTGGTAATGATGGAGTGTCTAGGGAATGTGCAGGCTAGGTAGATTAGCCATGGGAAATGTGGAGTAATGAGGATAGGACTGGAAGGTCAGTGTAGACTTGATGGGCCAAATGGTCTTTTCCCACACTGTAGTGATTCTGTGATTATATGTAAGATGGGCATATAAAAGTAGTCATAAACAACTGTTCACACAATCATTACTAAAGAAAACTAGGTCCATAGAACAGATGAGTGAAGAGTGAAGAACATATATGGTATTAAAGTGTTTCCTCTAATAATTATATTAGTTTGTTATTATCCCTCTGAACTCTGAAACAGTGCTTGCATTGGAAAGCTGTCTGAGTGCCTTGTTGGTAACACTTCCATTCCTGGCTAAAACCATTATGCCCACAGCCTCCTGCTCAAACCCCAGACAGGTCATTCTTCAGCATTTCCTCCTGCCCCTGATTCTACTTGATCTTCCAGCCTTGAGGTACACGAAATGAGAGTGCAGTATGCTAGTACATCAGTGGATTGTCTGTGGGTCAGCATGTAATAAATTAAAATCACTTTTGTCAGAGCATGGGTTGGATTGGTAGTGGGCCTAAAGCCAGGGTATTGTCTAAAAATAAGGAAGATGGTGGAATGTTTAAAACTTATTCAACATATATATGATGGTCCAGAATATGTTAATTTGGTCACCTATGTTACTGGCACTAAAATAATTTGAAGAGTTTAAGAGGGCAATATAACTGATATAATAACTGATATAAGAGCTTTAAATGGTGAAATGTATTTTGATGCTCCATGTTGTTATTTCTGACATTAATACTTATACCATCGATATACTATCATGTTGTGATATTACAGAAAGTAGATGCCAATGCTATGTGTTTAAGACTTTATATCTTGCTCTCATACTGGAATGGTGAAGTGTCCCTGTGTATTGATATTGGGTTATGACTGTTTTAATAAAGAACTGATTCTACATCACAACTGCATGTGTGTTTATCCTGGTGTCTAAAGTAAAAGAAAATTGAAGAAAGCAGTTGATACTTTACATATTAGCTGTCGGCTTCCTGGACTTGGTGAAGTTTCCACCAGTAAAAATGTTACCTGCTTGTAGGTGTGGGGATAAAAAGTTTACTGTTATCTTTCTGCAGATATAGGGATCATTCTGAATTGTTGACAGTTATGAAACAAGATAGTCATGTATGCACGGTTTCAGAGTGATGTAGGTTTTTGCATTGTACACTTTCGAATGCAAAAATGATACTTTTTCTCTTATTTATGGCTTTATCTATTTGTGCCACCATTAATGATGACACTCCACCAAAATGCTTGTGCCCCATTAAAACTGTGCATTTAAAGTGCCTTTCCTTTCCCCAGCTGTAATACTTTACATGTGTATAAAATTAACTGAATTCTCCCTGAAGTCAAAACAGATTCAAAATGTTATCTATCTCTCCCTCCATCTCCACAAGATGCTGCCACACCTGCTGAGAGTTTCTGCAGCATTTTCTGTATTTTTTAAGATTGCCCGAATCCATAGTATTTTCTTTTTATTGCTCAGTAATAACCTGCTTACTGACACTCAGTTTGGGTTCCACCAGTTCCACTCAGCTCCTGATAAAAACCAAAAGAACTATGGATACTGTAAATCAGGAACAGAAGTTGCTGGAAAAGCTCAGCAGGTCTGGCAGCATCTGTGAAGAAAAATTCAGAGTTAACGTTTCGGGTCTGGTGACCCTTTGAAGGGTTGAAACGTTAATTCTGATTTTTTTCTTCACAGATGCTGCCAGACCTGCTGAGCTTTTCCAGCAACTTCTGTTTTTGTTACACTTAGCTCCTGACCTCATTGCAGCTTTGATTCAAACATAAACAAAAGCTGATGGACAGGACTAGCAGCTTAATGTTCCGGGGTATAGACGCTATAGGAAGGATAGAAAGGGAGGCAAGAGATGAGGAAGGAGTATCATTTTTGGTTAGGGATAACATTACGGCTGTACTTCGGGAGGATACTTCTGGGAAATCATGCAGTGAAGTTATATGAGTGGAACTGAGAAATAAGAAAGGGATGATCACCTTGTCGGGATTGTATTATTAGGTCCTCATTGGTCAGCAGGAAATTGAGAAGCATATATATAAAGAGATCTCATATCAGTTAGAATAACAGGGCTGTCATGCTAGGAGATTTTAACTTTCTGAACACAGAGCGAGATTGCCATGAACCACCAAGAGACCAGCCGACATACCGCTGAGAGACCAGGCTGACAGCCACCATGAGACCAGCCTGGAAGCCAGCACAAGTCACTGGGAGACCAGACTGAGGCCCTCCGAGAGATCAAAAACACCAAAACAGGGGAAAAGTAAAGAAAAAAGGGGAAAAAAAGAGAAAGAAGCAGAGGGAGCGGAGGAGCTCTGGTTGGAGCTTTCTACTCTGTCACCATCTTGACTGGAAATATGTTTCAAAATAGTTACGGAATGGAATACTGCATTGAATTCTGGTCTCCATGCTATGGGAAGGATGTTGCACAACTTGAAAGGGTTCAGAAAAGATTTACAAGGATGTTGCCAGGTTTGGAGGGTTTGAGCTATAGGGAGAGGCTGAATAAGCTGGGGCTATTTTCTCTGGAGCGTCAGAGGCTGAGGGGTGACCTTTATAGAAGTTTATAAAATTTTGACATGCATGGATAGGGTGAATAGTCAAAGTCTTTCCCCAGGGTAGGGGAATCCAAAGCTCAGGGGTGTAGTTTTGATGTGAGAAGAGAAAAATTTAAAGGGATCTAAGGGGCAACATTTTCACACAGAGGATGTGGGTGTATGGAATGAGCTGCCAGAGGAGGTGGTGGAGGCTGGAACAATTACAACATTTAAAACCATCTGGAAGGGTACATGAAAAGGAAGGGTTTAGAGGGATATGGGCCAAATGCTGGCAAATGGGACTACAGAGTATCTGGTCAGCATGGATGAGTTGCACTGAAGGGGTCTGTTTCCATGCTGTACATCTCTATGACTCTATGACTGATCAAAAAGCTTAAGTCCTAAATTGGAATAAGGGCATATTTGACAGTACACACAGGAACTTTCAAAAGTTGACTGAGGCTATTCGCAGGTAAAGGGATGAAAGTGGGAAGCCTTTAAAAATGTGATAATGAGAGTTCAAAGGAAGTGTGCTCCTGTTAGCATGAAGGGCAAGGCAGGTAGGTGTGTGGAATGTTGGATAATTATAGGAATTGAGACTCTGGTCAAGAGAAATAAGGTGGCATATATCAGGTATTGACAGCTGGAATCAAGTGAATCCTTAGAGAAATATAAGGGCAGTAGGAGGGAAATCAGGAGGGCCAAAAGGAGACATGAGATAGCTTTGGCAAATAGAAGTAAGGAGAATCCAAAGAGATGCTATCAGTACATTAAGGGCAAAAAAGTAACTAGGGAGAGAATAGGGCCCCTTAAAGATTAATGTAGTTGTCTATGTGTGGAACCATAGGAGATGGGTGAGGTACTAAAAGAAAATTTCACATCAGTATTTACCGTGGAGAAGGAGAAGGGCATGGAAGCAAATGGAAATGGAAATAAATAGTAATGTCTTGAAAAGAGTTCATTTGAAAGAAGGGGAGGTACTGGAGGTCTTAAAACATATAAAGTTAGATAAATCCCTGGAAACTGATCAGGTGTTTCCCAGAACCCTGTGGGAAGCTAGGGAAGAGACCACTGGGCCCCTTGCTGAGATATTTGTATCATCAACAGTCGTGAGTGACGTGTTGGAAGACTGGAGGTTGCCTATTTGGTGTCACTGTTTAAGAAAAGTGGTAAGGAAAAGGCAGGGAACTACAGACCAGTGAATTTGATGTCAGTGGTAGGTAGGTTATTGGACGGGACTCTGAGGGATAGGATTTACATGCATTTGGAAAGACAAAGATTGAGTAGGGCTAGTCAATGTAGTTTTGTGGCTAGGAAATCATGTCCCACTAACTTGATTGAGTTTTTTTGAAGAGATGACAAAGAAGATTGAGGGCAGAGTGGTAGATATTGTCTGTATAGACCTTAACAAAGCGTTTGACAAGATTCCACATGGTAGACTTGTTAGTCAGGTTAGATCACATGGGATCTGAGGGAGCTAGCTAATAGGATACAAAATTGGCGTGAAGGTACGAGACAGAGGGTGGTGGTAGAGGGTTGCTTTTCAGAATGAGGCCTGTGACCAGCATTGTACCACAATGATCGGTGCTAGATCCGCTGCTTTTCATCATTTATATTAATGATTTGGGGTGTGAATATTGACTATTAAGTTTGTAGATAGGTGATGCAATGGACAGTGAAGAAGATTATCCCAGAGTACAACGGGACCTTGATCAGATGGGCCAATGGGCTGAGGAGTGGCAGATGGAGTTTAATTTAGATAAATGTTTGGTCAGTGCATTTTGATAAGGCAAACCAGAGCAGGACTTACAGAGTTAACGGTAGGGCCCTGGGAGTGTTGCCAAACAGAGATTTAGGAGTTTAAAGTTTTGGCAAAGATCTGTAGCTCAGGTTGTGAGTAAGGTTGTTGACTTGCTCGCCAAGCAGGCTTGTTTCCGTTCAGATGTTTTGTCACCATGCTAGGTGACATCATCAGTGGAGCCTCTGATGAAGCCTTCAATGGAGGCTCCTCTGATGATGTCATCTAGCATGGTGAAGAAACATCTGAACGGAAACAAGCCAGCTCGGTGCGCAAGTCAAGAACCTCAGATTTATGAGTTGCAGATGCATAGTTCCTTGAAAGTGGATTCGCAGGTAGACAGGGTGGTGAAGGCAGCGTTTGGCACACTTACCTTCATTGGTCAGAACACTGAGTATAGGAGTTGGGATGTCATTTTGTGGCTGAACAGGACATTGGTGAGGCCACTTTTAGAATGCTGCATACCTTTCTGGTCACCCTTCTATAGGAAGGATGTTGTTAAACTTGAAAGTGCAAAAAAGATTTACAAGGATATTGCTGGGACTGTTGGATTTGAGGCTGGTACAATTACAACATTTAAAAGGCATCTGGATGGGTATATGAATAGGAAAGGTTTAGAGGGATATGGGCCAAATGCTGGTAAATGGGACTAGATTAATTTAGGATATCTGTCAGTGTGGATGAATTGGACTGAAGGGTCTGTTTCGATGGTGTACAGGTCTATGACTCTGAATTATAGGGAAAGGCTGAATAGGCATGGGCTTTTTTCCGCTGGAACATCAGAGGCTGAAGGGTGACTTTATAGTGTTTTATAAAATCATAAGGAGTATGGAAAGGCTGCTAGGTCTTTTTCCTAGGGTGGCAGAGTCCAGATGTAGAGGGCATAGGTTTAAGGTGAGAGGGGAAAGATTTAAAATGGACCGGAGGGGTAACTTTATGATGCCAAAGGTGGAGCTTGTATGGAATGAGCTGCCAGAGGAAGTGGTGGAAGCTGGTACAATTGCAACATTTAAAAGGCGTATGAATAAGAAAGTTTAGAGGGATTTGGGCCAAATGCTGGTAAATGGGACTAGGTCAGATTGTGATGTCTGGTTGGTGTGGATGAGTTGGACCAAAGGGTCTGTTTCCATGACTCAATGAATTCCAGAAGTGAGCTGAATGTGACTGATCTTGCCATTAAAACTGTATTTAATGAAGTGTGGAGTAAAGGAACCCTGGCATAACTATACTCAATGGAAATTGGGGGAAAAACTCTGCATTGATTGGAGTTATACCTAGTACAAAGCATGTATGTGGGAGCCAGAACAGTGCAGAGCCGGTGGGGCAAGTGCACACAGTGGTGAGTAATAAAATTTACATCTGAGGATTCTGGCCCATTTATCTAGGGGTCAGGACAGGTTGGAGCCTGTGGGGGAGGTGCATGAAGCTATGAATATGAACATTTACAGCAGAAGATTTGGGACCACTTACCTGGGAGCCAGGACAGAGTCAGACAAAATGGGGGAGGTGCACGGAGTGGTGATCATGTAAATTTATTAATTCTGAACTAAGAAAAGAATTGGAATGATGTCACAGGAAGGTAGCGAGCGGATTGGCTGGTAAGGGAACTACCTTAATGAATTCTCCCTAAGTTGCAGTTATTTAAAAAAGTGTAAAATTATTTAGGGATAAAGTTAGTTAGTAAGATTAAGAAAGTTTAAGAATTGTTTAAGACACGGCCAATGAGGTCAGCTGAGTGGAATGTGTATCCTGTCACATGGGGAGTCTACCAGCATCCAGGACGACCACATGTGTGGAAAATGCTCCCAACTGCACAAACGTGAGCTTCTGCTTTTGGAGCTGAAGAGACTGGAGGGATGAAGAGAATGGGTTACCACCAGGCAGTCAAACAGAATTAGATAGATAGGGAAGGAGTCTTCTGGAGTCTTGCTTACTAACAGCATTCCATTTTCGAAGCTGATCGGGGCATTGGTATCTCAAGGGAGTATACCCAGAGCCAGACTTCTGGCACCACAAGTTGACTGTACAGGAGGGGAATACTGCAGGAGTAATAGTGATAGGAAGTTCATTTGTTAGGGGAACATACAGGTGTTTCTATGGCTGCATATGTGACTCCAGGATGGTGTGTTGTCTCTCTGATGCCAGAATCAGGGATGTCACCGAGTGGCTGCAGGGCATCCTGAAAGGGGAAGGTGATAAGTCAGAGGTTGCAGTACACATTGGTACCAGCAATGTAGGTAGAACAAGGGATGAGGTCTTGCATCAAGAATTCAGCAAACTAGGCAATATATTGAGAAGCAGGAGCTCGAAAGTTGTAATCTTGGGCTTACTCCCAGTGCCACGGGATAGCGAGTACAGAAATGGGAGGATACAGCAGATGAACACATGGCTCAAGAGTTGGTGCAGGAGATTTGGTTTTAGATTCCTAGATCACTGGGACTGTTTCTGGGGAAGTGAGACATCCACAAGTGGGATGATCTGCAACTGAACCAGAATGAGACCAACATCCTTATGGAAGGGTTTGCTAGTGCTGTTAGGAGGAGTTTCAACTGGTTCAGCAGGGGCAGGGAACACATTGCGTTAGTTCAATAGTGACACAGCGCAACTTAGAAAAGGAACCGAGGCAGAGCCAATTCAATCATGTGGTCTCAAGAGAGTAAGGTGACGCAGGATGGCCTGTACTTTAATGGCAGGAGTACTAGAGGTAAAACAGATGAGTTAAGGATGTGGATTGACACATGGAACTGCAATGTTGTTGTCATCACAGAGACGTTGTATGACAGATGGACATTTGTAGCAGGTTAACATTCCGGTGTCTAGGATCTTCAGGCAGGACAGGGGAGGGTGCAAAAGTTGAGGTGGTGTTGCATTATTAGTTAGGGAGTCAGTTACTGTAGTAAGGAGGGGTAATATCTTGAAAGGGTTGTCAAATGAGGATTTGACATTAGAACTTAGGAACAATAGGAAGGCAGTCACACGTACATAGCCTCCCAAACAGTCAGCAGTCAGTTGTGGAGCAGATATGTAGTTAATGCACTAAGGTATGTGGAAACAATAATCGGGTGATAATACTAGGAGATTTTAAATACCCCAGTATTCATTCGGATAATCATAGTATAAAGGGTTTAGAGGGGGCAGATTTCTTGAAATGTACACAAGAAAGCTTTTTATTTTGATGGTACTACAAGGGACGATGCGGTGCTAGACCTAATTTTGAGAAATGAAGCCAGTTGGGTGTTCGAGGTGACAGTGGAGGAACATTTTAGTAAGAGAGGCCACAACAATGTACATTTTAAGTTTCTTATGGAAAATGAGAACGATAGACTGTAAGAAGGATATTGGATTGGGATAAGGCAGATTTTATTAAAATAAACCAAGATCTGGTCAACACTGACTAAGTACAGTTACTTGAGGGTAAATCTACAGGAGAACAGTGGGAGGTATTCAAAAAGATACTGAGGGGAGTACAGGCCTAGCATGTCACCCTTATGGTGAAATGTAGGATCAACAAGCCCAGAAAACCTGGATATCTAGGAATATTCAGCACTGGATAAAGGAAGAGGCACATTACACGTACAAAGGAAGCAAACCTACAAAGGCCATAGAGGAGTATAGAAAGTACAGTGGTGAGCTCAAGAAAGCAATTGGGAGATCAAAAAGGGAGCATGAGAAAACACTGGTGGGCAAGTTTTTGAGAGTCCCGAGATATTCGATGAATATCAAGGGGAAGAGAATAACCAGAGAAAGAGTAGGGCCTATTAGGGACAAAGGGAGCAATCTATGAGCAAAGCCTGAGGACATTGGTAGAGTGTTAGATGAGTCTTTACACAGGAAAAGGAGGATGCAAGTACAGAATTCAAAAAGGTGGACTGAGAGATTCTTGAGCAGATTGATATAAAAAGCAAGGAGGTATTGGAGGTTTTGGCAGGTTTAAAATTGGTCACATCCCTAGGTCCGGATGAGTTGTATCCGAGGCTATTGTGGAAGATAAGGGAGGCAGTTACAAGGGCCCTGACCCAAATTTTTGAATCAACTCTGGCCACAGGGGAGGTACCAGAGGCTAACTAATGTGGTTCCACATTACAAGAAGGGAAGTGAAGATACAGTGAACTATAGACCTGTGAGTCTAATAGTGGTAGGGAAACTATTGGAGAAAATAGTGAAGTGTATAATTAATCTCCATTTAGAGGCAATGTTTGATCATGGGTAGTCAACTTTGTCACAGGGAGGTCACGCCTAACAAATCTGGTGGAATTTTTTTGAGGAGGTGACCAAGTATTCGGATGAAGGTAGGGGAGTTAATGTAGTTTATATGCATTTCAGCAGGTCTTTGACAAAGTCCCACATGGGAAACTGATAAAGGAAAAAGTTCACAGGATCCAGGATAACGTGGCAGGATGGATTGAAAACTGGGTTAGGAACAGGAGACAGAGGATGATGGTGGAAGGCTGTTTGTGTGACTGGAGCCCAGTGTGCAGTGGGATACCACAGAGATTAGTGCTGGGTTCCTTATTGTTTGCGATATTCATAAATGATGTGAATGAGAATGTGGGGGGATGACGAGTAAATTTACAAATGATACAGAGATTGGCAAGGTGGTTGACAGAAAGGAGGAAGGTGTTAGGTTACAGAAGGATATAAATGGATTGGTCAGATGGGGAGATCAATGGCAGATGAAATTTAACTCTGATAAATATGATGCTTGATGTGATGCATTTGGATGAAGGAGTACTCAGTGTAAGGCAAGACACTAGGAAGCTTAGAGGAGCAGAGGGATCTTGGGGTCTTTACCCATAGATCCAAGAAGGTGGGCAAAACATGTTAATACAGTAATTAAGAAGGCAATAAGGGACACTTGCCTTTATTAGTTGTGACAGCAAGGAGGTTTTGTTGGAGCTGTCCAAAACTAGGGTTAGGCCACAGCTAAAGTACTGTAGGATGTTGCCTGGATGGAGCATTTCAGCTATCTTTCTTTGGAGCAGAGAAAGTTGAGAGGGGTCCTGATAAAGATACATAAGATTATGAAGGACATGGGTAGGATGAATAGAACACAGCTAGTCAACTCCTAGTTGAAGGGTCAGTAGCAAGAGGCATTATTTTAAACTGGAAGGCAGGATGTTTAGAACGGATTTGAGGAAAAACCTCTACCCCCAGAAGGTGGTGGGGGTCTGCCTGAGAGGGTTTTTGAAGCAGGAAACTGTACAACATTTGAAAAATACTTGGGTAGGCACTTGAAATGTCAAGGCCTAATGCAGGAAAGTAGGACTAGAGTAGGTAGTAGTATATTTTTGGCTGTACAGACTCGATGAGCTTAAGGATCTCACCTGTACTGCATGACTGACAATAATGCTATGGCTGTGGTTTGTGAAACCCAATCATCTCAGCCACAGGAGTTCCTCAGGGTAGTGTCCTGGACCCAAACATCTTCAGCTGCTTCATCAATAGCCTTTCCTCCATCATAAGGTCAGAAGTGGGATGTTCTCTGATGATTGTACAATGTTTAGCACCATTTGTCCAAACGCAGCAAGACCTGGTCAATATCCAGATTTGGGCTGATGAATGCCAAGTATCATTCATAGAAACTATAGTGTGGAAGTAGGCCAGTACCTGGTTGGCATGGACAAGTTGGACCATGCTGTATTCTCTATGACTCTCGGCCATTTGGCCCATTGAGCCCACACTGACCCTCTGAAGAGCATCCCACCCAGACTCATCCCCCTACCTTATCCCTGTAAGCCTGCATTTCCCATGGCTAATCCACCTATCTACGTATCCCTGGACACTATGGACAATTAGCATGGCCAATCCAACTAGCCTGCACATCTTTGGACTGTGGAAGGAAACCGGAGCACCCGAAGGAAACCCACACAGACACGGGGAGATTGTACAAACGCCACACAGACAGTCGCCCGAGGGTAAATCAAATCCAGGTCCCTGGCGCTATGAAGCAGCAGTGCTAACCACCAGGCCACCATGCCACCCACAACACAATTCCTGCAACACCAGTGCTAGGTAATAACCATCTTCAACAAGAGAGTTTCTAACCATCGCCTCTTCACATTCAATGGCATTACCAACACTGGATCCCCCACTACCAACGTCGTGTGTTTACCATTCACAGGACACTGAACTAGACTAGTAATATAAGTACTGTGGCTTTCACAGCATGTCAGTGGCTAAGAATCCTGCAGTGAGTAATTCACCTCCTGATTCCCCAAAGCCCCAACAAGGCACAAATTAGGAGTGCAATGGAACACTCCCTGGTGGTCTGGATTTAGGCAGCTTCAGCAACACCCAAGAAGCTTGACAATATCCAAGGTAAAGCTCCCTCCACCACCAACGCACAGCAGAAGCAGTGTAGAATCTGTGAGATGCAAAATTTCACCAAGCTTCTTAGCATCTTTCAAACCCATGAACACTGTATCCAGAAGAAGGGCAGCAAATACATGAGAACACCAACACCCAAAGTTCACCTCCAAGCTTTTCACCATCATGACTTGGAATAATACTGCAGCAGTTCAAGAAGGCAATTCACCACCAACTTCTCAAAGGTTGTTAGGATTGGGCAATAAATGCTGGCTTCCAACAAAGCCCACATCCCATGAATCACTAAAAAAAATTGACACTAAAATTGGTGAAGATTAGTGTCTTAGAAAAGTTAGAAATTCCTCGTCAGCTGAATAGATACACAGGTATAGAGTGAGAGGTTAAAGTAAAATAATTGTTTTTATTTGAAGTGTTCAGCAGTTTGGGTTGAAACATGATGCTGCAGATCACTGAAGTTCGATTTTCCATTCTCCAAAATACAGTAAGAAACATTGTTGTCGTACCTAGAACATACAATGAAAACCAACACATGAACTTAATGATTGCTATTTCTTGTGGGAGACTAAGTTGTCTTATCAAACAATTTTGCGAGAAACCAATAGACAAAAAGTTTGGAGCTTCTTGAAATTTAAAAAGCTAGATAGACAGCATTCCATGTAATTCCCATGCGTCCTGAGTATTATTTAATGATGTGTACACCTAAGCGTACATCAATGAGCAATAATGGTTCCGACAAGTTTATAGTGTTGAATCCAAAAACTATGCAATATTTATTATTATTGCAGTAACTTCTCCTGGACAAAATGAAGCCTGAAGATCTCCTTATTTTTTTAACTATGAATGTAAAAAGTAGGAGCAGGGTTGGATTTGACCTTTCAAGATACTCATTGATTGAATAAGATCATGGCTGATCTTATTATGACCTTAGTTCCTCTTTTCTGCCTTCCCTTCATATAATTCTTGACTTGGAAATAAAACGTCTAATTCAGACTTGAATATATTCAATGACCTAGCTTTGCTGTTCTGTGTAAGAGAATTCCAAAGATAATGACCCTCTAAGACAAGAAATTCCTTGTAATTTCCCATCTTAAATAGGATACCTTGAAATCATGATCCTTCATTCCAGATTCCTCAACAAGGACATCTGCAAGCACTGCATCAAATCCCCTCAGACTATGTTTCAATAAAACCATCTCCAACTTTCTAAACTTTGGTGACTATATTGCCATCCTGCACAACCTTATCTCATACAGCAACCTGAGGCAGGGATGTGTTGTTGCAGTTGTACAGGGCCTTGGTGAGACCTGGAGTATTGTGCACAGTTTTGGTCTCCTTTTCTGAGGAACGATGCTCTTGCTCTCGAGGGGGTGCAGTAAAGGTTTACCAGGCTGAACCTGGGGATGGCAGGTCTGACATATGAGGAGAGATTGATTAGGTTGGGATTGTTTCGCTAGAGTTCAGATGAATGAGGGAGAATCTCAGAGACTCTGGGTAGATGCAGGGAGGATGTTCCTGATGGTGGGTGCATCCAGAACCAGAGGTCACAGTATGAGGATTTGGGGTAGATGATTTAGGACAGACATGAGAAGACATTCTCTCACCCAAAGAGTGGTGAGCCTGTGGAATTCATTACCACAGGAAGTAATTGATGCCAAAACACCAAATGTATTCAAGAGGCGACTAGATATAGCGCTTGTGGTAAATGGGATCAAAGGTTATGGGGAGAAAGCAGGATTGGGCTATTGAGTTGGACGATCAGCTATAATCGTGAAGAATGGTGGAGCAGGCTTGAAGGGCTGAATGACCTCCTCCTGCTCCTATCATCTATGTTTCTATGCTTTCATCCCAAGAACCAACCAAGTGAACCTTTTCTGAAATGCTTCCAATACAAATATACCACTCTTTAAATAAGGAGACCAATACTACACACACTGCTCTTGGTGCAATCTCATCAATGATATGCACAGTTGTAGCAAGATGTCCTTATTTTTATATTACAATCCCCTTGAAATAAAGAATAATCCACTTACCTTTCTAATTAATTGCTGTATCAGCACACTAAGCTTTTGAGATTCAGGTACAAGGGCATCCACAACATTCTTCAGGTTCTCTATTCAAATATTATTTTGCTTTTCAATTTTCACCAAAGTGGAAAACCTCATATTTTCCCACATATATACCATCAGCCAATTTTTTTGCCCACTCACTTCACCTTGCTATACTCGTCTGCAGACACTTTGTATTCTCACAGCTTGTTTTTCTGTTTGCATCATCAGCAAATTTGACCACAATACCCTCGGTACCACCATCCAAGTCAGCTATCCATTGGACATTGCTTGGACTATGGCCTACACCCAGTCCCTCTAATTCAGATGGAGAAAAGTAATGAAGGCCAAGAATTGTATAATATTGATTTTTGGGGGAGAAAATAGTTGATGTGATGTAACCTGTGGTTTCAAAGCTTAAGTTTTTAAGATCCTGATTGAAAGGTAATCTGAAACTGAATTGAAATGGAAACTTCAAGCTCTGAGAAACTGATACTGATTGAAACTAGATAAAAGATGCAAAGCCAAATGAGCTCACCATAACGATTCCAGAGATGAGGAACTTCAGTTATGAAGTAGATAGAGAAGGTAGGATTATTTTCCTTGAAGATGAGAAGGATGAGGGAGAGACCTAATAGAGGTGTTAAAATCAAAGACGTAATCAAAGACAGAAAACTTGTTCCCACTAGTGAAAGGATTAAGAAAAAGAGGACACAGATGTAATTGGTAAAAGAAGCAAAGGTAATATAGAGTCATACAGCTGTACTGCATGGAAACAGGTCTTTTGGTCCAACTCATCCATGGCAACCAGATATCCATTTGCCAGCATTTGGCCCATATTCCTTTAAACCCTTCCTATTCATATACCCATCCAGATGCCTTTTAAACGTTCTAATTTTACCAGCCTCCATGACAAGTAACATTTTCAAGCAGTGAGTGGTTGAGGTCTGGAAAGCACTGCTTGGTAGTTTGGGAGAGGTAGGTTAAATCAAGACATTCTAAAGGGAGTAAGGCTTATTTGAAAAGAATATGTGGAAGAAAGCAGGAGAGGGCTGAATGGCTTCCTTATGTGCCATAACAATTTTGTACTTCAAATCACCGAGTGGTGCAGTGCTGGCTGTCTTAAGACTGGATCCAGGAGATGGCAACAGTAAAATATCAAAGTTGCTGCAGCTATTTCTGCTACATAAAGTAATTGCCTAATCAGGCTTGTACCTATTGTGTATGGTGGATTTGAGCAAAAGTAGTATAGGTGGATCCATGTCATCAAGACTGTTGTGAGCAGAGCTAAGGAGGTTCTGGAGAAGTATCCCATTTTGGTGAAGCCTACAGTTGTAGCAAGAATTCCCTACTTTTGTACTGCAATCTCCCTTGAAATCCATGACAATCTGTTTACCTACCTAATTAATTGTTGCACCAGCGAATTAAGCTTTTGAGATTCAGGTGCAGCAACATACACATCCCTCTTTACTTAGGTACTGAGTACTTGCACTCAGTTGTTTGGGAACTTCTGTCAGATGCGAATTAACAGCCAAATCTTCAAAGCGAAAGGATTGAAATTCCATCTGAGGAAATTCAGAATTTTGAGGGACTTTGTGCCTGAGTGGAATTCCTTTCACAGCCCGTTTTCATTATTTTTATTCTTTAATCAATTTTGGTTTGGAGCTGTGGCCTAGGAATTGTGAGATACGGACTCTGGGACAGCTTGTGTAAAAGGAGAAGAACAGACGAAATAGACTTTTGTCTGAATGTCAGTCCAGGCCTGGAGGCTAATTACAGGATAATTCCAGACACAGCGACCCTGTGAAGAGCATTGTGTTTAAACACATAGCAGACATTGGCTATTAGAGAGGACAGTAGCTGAGAATTGGTTCCAACAAGTCTAGAACAAACCCTATTGTAGTGATTGTAATGAGGTCAGCCAGATGGACCTCACAGAATATGAGTTCCCTGATTGGGGCTGTTAATCTGGTCAGATCAGGGAGTCCTTGCTGACAGATAAAAACAGGAGTGTTAGACATCCTGTCGTCAGAGAGCTGGCTCTGAGGGAGGTGGATCAGTGTCAAGGACTTTCCACATATACATAAAGGGTGACTTGGTGACGGGTTTCTGGCTTCTGTGGAGTTATTTCAGTGGTGAGTGAGAGTATTTCAGTGAGAGTAAAGCATGCTCCTGAAGAGATTTGCTCACAATAGTCATCTTTGAGTTAGGATAAACATTTCTAGCATCATGCTATTATTTGGGAAGCTTTGATATTGTTGTTGAAGAATGGGCCCAGTTTATGGAAAGAATGCATTATTTTTTCAGGGCAAATGACATTGGGGCAGATGAAAAGCAACAAGTAATTCTCCTGACAGCTTGTGACCTACAGCTTTTTCAGTTATTAGGAGTCAAACTTTCTCCAAGGCGGCAGATACTAAAACCTTTCAAGAGTTGATGAATTTAGTTAAGGAATATTAGGAACCCAAGCCTTCTCTAATTCTGAGACACTATTGGTTTTACTCAGCAATTTGAGAACCAGGTGAATCCATATCTGGATTTTTGACGACATGTATAGGATGGGCCGAGGTCTAAAAGTTAATGATAATATTCAACAGCTGCATAAGAAGACAGATTGTATAGGATGGGCTGAATGGCTAAAACTGTTGATGATACTCGACGAGCTGCATGACCTTGGATGAGTTTTAACATTCCTTTACGGATCGAAGACAGCACCTGCAACTTGTTTTTCTGTGGCTGTGTTTTGTCTTCTGTATCTGCTTTCTTTGTGTGGCTGTATGTTACACTGTATAAGAGAGAGAGACCTTCATTCAAATCGCAGGACTTCGCTTCGACTCAGAATCATGAATGGTGCCAGGAATGAACTTAAGCCTCCGGACCAGCCATTGGTCAATAGGCTGCTGGCAGGCAGGAGGGCGTGAGACGTGCTTTTTTGCCTTTTCTGTTCCATTTATTATTACCACTATAATCGTTTTCCATTACTTAATAAACATTCACATGTAAGCAAATTGCAGTGGTCGAGCCTTCTCTTAATCATATTTACTTGAATCTGAAAAGAACCGTTTGGATACATGCTGTTATCCAAGGCATTTTTGGCAATGAGGATGAGATTCAGGAAAATATTTAAGAGAAGTGAGAGGCAACCTGATGCCCCGAAGACCTTCTGTATTGCAGGATGGAATGCAGCAGACTCCAGATTAGAGTCTGTAGCTAACTTGTTAGCACAATTAGGACCCCTGCAAGAATGGGGGATGGTTTTAAAGAGAGAAAGGAGGGTTAGTCATACAGGCAGCCATACATGAATGCTTGTGGGAGGCAGGCTTCCCCAAAAGCAAGGACAGTGTAACACAAATGGGAAGGATATTGTTAAAAGCTTTGTGTTCTACGTGTCGGGAATTAGAAGAGTGCCAGGCCAAATACAGGCAGCTTGAGGCCACATTGATGGCAGTAGAACAGCGTAACATTATCCTAATAGACGCAGTTAAGACAACGTTGGAAAGAGCTGAGAAGGCAGAGGAGAAACAGAACCAGATAGTATGCTGTCTGGTGACGGTACAACAGAAAAAGAGAGCAAAACGGTGCAATTAGAAAGCTGACCCAATCAAAGTACGTGCATTATTAACCTCACAATGGGACCCTGATCATTGGGATGGGGACATTTGGTATTCATCTGATTCAGAGTCTGAGTGGACAGACGGGAAAGGGGATGTTCCACCTCCAGAGCCATCCTCAGAGAAGGGACTAATAGCATGCCCCCTAATAACAAATAAGGCAAAACATGTAGGAAGACAGAACCCCCAAAATTCGAGAATAGTGAGAGCTTACTTGATGTCTGAATTGGAGGATTTGGGGTCACGCTTTAAGCATAAGTCGGGTGAACACTTGGCCTCTTGGCTGACGTGGTTGTGGGACTAGGATGCCGCCCATATTATGCTGAGTGCCACAAAGCAGGGGAATCTAGGAGCAGTAAGTGTTATTCCACGTGTGAACAGTGTCTTTAGAAATATAGGGTAAACTGAATCGTTGTGGAATGCACTGACACTAGCAGTAGGAAACAAGTACCCTTCCCCACTTAGAGATAGTAGGAACTGCAGATGCTGGAGAATCCGAGACAACAAGGTGCAGAGCTGGATGAACACAGCAGGCCAAGCAGCATCATAGGAGCAGAAAGGCTGATGTTTTGGGCCTAGACCCTTCATCAGAAATGGAGGAGGGGAAGGGGGTTCTGAAATAAATAGGGAGAGAGGGGGAGGCAGATAGAAGATGGATAGAGGAGCAGATAGGTGGAGAGGAAACAGACAGGTCGAAGAGGCGGGGATGGAGCCAGTAAAGGTGAGTGTAGGTGGGGAGTTAGGGAGGGGATAGGTCAGTCCAGGGAGGACGGACAGGTCAAGGGGGCGGGATGAAGTTAGTAGGTAGGAGATGGAGGTGCAGCTTGAGGTGGGAGGAGGGGATAGGTGGGAAGAAGAACAGGTTAGGGAGGCAGGGAGGAGCTGGGCTGGTTTTGGGATGCGGTAGGGAGAGGGGAGATTTTGAAGCTTGTGAAATCCACATTGATACCATTGGGCTGCAGGGTTCCCAAGCGGAATATGAGTTGCTGTTCCTGCAACCTTGTGGCACTGCAGGAGGCCCAGGATGGACATGTCGTCTGAGGAATGGGAGGGGGAGTTGAAATGGTTCGCGACTGGGAGGTGCAGTTGTTTATTGCGAACCGAGCGTAGGTGTTCTGCAAAGCGGTCCCCAAGCCTCCGCTTGGTTTCCCCGATGTAGAGGCCACAACGGGTACAGCGGATGCAGTATATCACATTGGCAGATGTGCAGGTGAACACCTGCTTGATGTGGAAAGTCTTCTTGGGGCCTGGGATGGGGGTGAGGGAGGAGGTATGGGGGCAGGTGTAGCACTTCCTGCGGTTGCAGGGAAAAGTGCCGGGTGTGGTGGGGCTGGAGGGGAGTGTGGAGCGGACAAGGGAGTCACGGAGAGAGTGGTCCCTCCGGAAAGCAGATAAGGGTGGGGAGGGAAGGATGTCTTTGGTGATGGAGTCAGACTGCAGATGGCGGAAGTGTCGGAGGATTATGCGTTGGATCCGGAGGTTGGTGGGGTGGTATGTGAGGATGAGGGGGATTCTTTTTTCGTTGTTATTGTGGGGACGGGATGTGAGGGATGAGTTGCGGGAAATGCGGGAGACATGGTTGGGGGCGTTCTTGACCACCGAGGTGGGGGAAGTTGCGGTCCTTGAAAAACGAGGAAATGTACGGGAGTGGAATGCCTCATCCTGGGAGCAGATGCGGCGGAGGCGAAGGAATTGGGAATAGGGGATGGCATTTTTGCAGGAAGGTGGGTGGAAGGAGGTGTATTCTAGGTAGCTGTGGGAGTCGGTGGGCTTGAAATGGATATCGGTTTCTAGGTGGTTGCCAGAGATGGAGACAGAGAGGCCCAGGAAGGAGAGAGAGGTATTAGAGATGGTCCAGGTGAACTTAAGGTTGGGGTGGAAGGTGTTGGTGAAGTGGACGAACTGTTCGAGCTCCTCGTGGGAGCACGAGGCGGCGCCGATACAGTCATCAATGTAACGGAGGAAGAGGTGGGGTCTTCCCCAATTAGACTGGGAAGGTGATGTTGAAAAATGGGAGAGCATACTAGAAGGTATAAATCATTTGAGGGATTTGACTATGCATGCAGGTATATGTTCTCCACAGTTTCAGGGTCCAGACCAGGAAACTTTCACAGCCAGAATGAGGAGCTGGCTAATGCAAAATGGTCCAGGTTAGATGAGAGGTGTCCTTTTGGCTGTAATAGGGCCAGCCCAGGGGTAGGCAGTGGGACACGTATGTTTGTTGTTAGGACAGTTAGAAGATGTGGAGGTTGGTAAGCGAAGAGTGAGACCGACTCGAGCAAGCAACAAACAGGGACAACAAGTTGGAGATGGGGTGGGTTCAAAGGGGAAATAAAAGATAATCAGAATGGAAACATTCGTGGCATTAATCAAAGCAGGAATAGAGAAGTAAGGTAGATGAAATACCTACAAATGCCATGTACAGTATGTGGAGAACACACTGCTCTCCGAAGCATATGGAAGTAAGAGAAATCAAATCAGATATGGAAGAAGGAAAGGAAGACAAGGTCTGTACTCCACTCCAACACAGAAAATGTTGAAAACATGATAATACATAAGGAAGCTAAAGCTGTTCCGAATCAGAATTCATTCATTAAAGATGTGTTTGCCTTTCCTTCTGACAAACAATGTCCCACTGCAAGTAGGCAGATTCCACAAAGTAAAATACATTCACCTTTTATGACAGATGTCGTGATTTCCAGTGCTCCATGTGATCAGTTAGTTAACGCACCTGTGTCCTTTGCAATTCACCCAATTTCACCTTTATTTTCAGACTCTGTTAAAAGTCATGTTGCAGCTATGAAACAAGGTGATTGCATCTCACATAATTTATGTACCTCAAATCCGCCTACAATATCTACTGTATCCTCTCCAGCTACTGAAACAGTATTTGTGGCACAGTCAGAACCTTCACCTTCTTTTCACACAGATTGCTTCAATACCAAACCCAACACTTACATGTTTGGGCCTGTCAAGAAATTCAAACCCATCATTCAGAAGCCTGTACAGTAAGATGAGTACTTAAACAGTTCTCTAATGGAAACTATTCAATCAGGGCAAAACACAGAATCACTCAGAAAGATTTCTGATACAGTGATAAATGGTAACCTTAAAAAAGATTCATTTATTGCATCAGAGAATGAACACTCTGCACTTTTGGCATCAATTGGACGACACAGTAGAATTACAAAACTGAAACAGGCAATTCTGCAGTACCAAAAGAGCCACAGGATATAACAGAATATTCTTAAACATGACAACCAGCCACTTCATCTTGTGCTCTTTCTCCTCCTCCTCCTGCTCGTCATCCAAATCTTCTAAAAACTGAGAAGTTAACTACCAAATCTGTTGCGAATGTAGAAGAGGTACAAACTGCATTATTAGAAGCAACTCAATCTGGCACCTATGTAGCTCACTTAAAAAAGGTCTCCATTCTGAGAAACACAGCGCAAATCAATGGAAGGCCATGTTCTGCACAAAAATCAAGCTGCTCAAGCCTTAATGAGCATTGCTCTTAATGAGCAATGTTGGAAGTAATCACAGAATGGCCTTAAAATGACATTCAGAATACTTTCAAGAATAAAGAAGAAGTGTTAACTTCTGTGGTCTGGATTGTTTGCACCTTTGTTTGTTGGTTACTAAATGTCGTCTTGTAAAATTTGTGTTTTTTGGTTCCCTGGAGTTCGCAATCTGAGGATACTTTGAAGTTTTAGTTTACATTTTGGGAATGTCTGGTGATTTGAAAATGTGTTGTGTGCCTGTATCTGTGTGGAGCATGTATGGTTAATGTAATGTCCTTTTAAGAAACCATCAGTGGTTGTGTAAAGCAAAAATCTGCGACGAATTATTGATCTAGAATTTGTATTTAAAGCATAGTAAAAATTCATTTCTTGAAATTGGTCATAGGTCATTAAATTTAATTGGGAAAAAATAAAGCCAAAAAGAATCTTGAGTAGGTTTTAATCCCAGAAATGACCATGTTTGGAATTTCATTTTCTGACCAGAGTGAACTTCCAAATACTCTTTTAACATGAGTGAATCTTTAAATCCGGTGATAAGATTGACTTGTTATTAATATTCAAGTTATAGGCACATTGGAATGTTGAAAAGTGCAACTCTTTGTGGGCGAGAAGTTTAGGAAAGGCAAATTTGACAAAGGGGCGGGGTTTTCCTTCCTTCAAGGAGGCGGAGAGATGGATGATGTAATTACATGCAGGAGTTTATGCCCCACCCCTTTTTGGAAAATTACATTAATACTAATTAACCCATTCTGCCTGACATGGAATGAATGGAGCTTATAAGTTTCTTTTAGAAAATGGAGACACTGAAGGCTGAACCCTTTTGCAGAATTTCAACATCACAATACCATGACAGATGAGACACCCTCAACCCATCAAACTATTCATCAATAACACATTTCAGTGTTGGGGAAGTACTGTGGAAATATTAATTGTAGTGAGTGTCAGGAATCTCAAAACCATTGAGACTGGGTACACTTAAGCACATCATGACAAAAACTATGTTAAGACTCATATGTCCTGGTATTCTAAAACATTTAAATGGAATAGATACCTGAAAATTTAAAGGGTTTCTGGGAAATGATAAAGTGCATGCACACAGTCTCAGTGGTTTCAATGCATGAATACGGTTAGTAACTTTAAGAGAGTAAACAGAATATTGAATTTGGACAAATTTACATAGTGATATATCAAATATCTGGAATGAGTCATCAAGTAACTTTAAAAAAAGTGGGTGATCGTAGAGAAAGATAAACGAAATATATTGTGGATGAATCAAATGAGAAATGTTTGACTTCTGTTTTAAAATATACAAAATTATACTCCATGGGCTACAAATCTCTGGAATTAGATATGGTGGTAATAGTTAATTTGCAGAACTGAATGAGATAAAGTATTAAAGGTGGAAACTGGTGGTGGAAGACAAAAAAAAATTAGAATATGGGTTGAAGCAGCAATTCAGATTAAAATGTTACAGTAGTAAAAAGGAGGTTTAGATGAGAACATGAAACTGATAGCTTTCTCTTGGTGATGTTTGTGTCTTTGTCTTTCCTTTTAAGAGAATTGAATTGGTAATCAAGCCACTACCCGAGGCATCGGGACCATACATGGAGAGATAAGCAAAACCTCATAGATCATTTGATAAGATCATGTGGGAGTCAAGAATGCATGACATGGTCTTGGGATACTGATGTAAGTGTGCAAAAGTGAATGTTACCTCAGAGGTAACAAACATGAGGCGGTAAAAAAAATACACTAAAGAACGGGTCTCAGACATATACACCTACTTGACAAAAGGATTAGTGTGGCTTGGAAGAGCACAAAAACATAGTTTAAATGATAAGAGACTGACACAAAACCCAGACAGACACTGAATTTAAAACAATGAAAGTAGTATTAGTGAAAGGGAAGTAAAACAAATTACAATCAAAATAAAAAGTGAGATTGGCCATTACGTCAAAATGTTACAAAAATTAAAGAATATGGATTCTGGGAGGAGAAATAGTGGACTAAGTGAAAGGGCCCATTGGATGGCATACAGATAGCCATCTTGTGTGTTTGTATGATGCATGTACTCAAGTGTTTACCATGTATATTGTAGCTCAAAAGGGGGTGCCTGCATTTGGAGGTTGTTACCACTCAATGATACAATCATTCGTACAATTGGCAAGGAAGGAAACATATTGAAGAAGTATCCTCAAGATAGAAACAGATGACAAGAGCTGGAGAAATTTTGAGTCCGTATATGTTGTTATTTTACTGTTATTGGGTGAAATAATCTGTGGATAGGGAACTGGAGGATAAAAACAAAACAGAAATTAAGGAACCTGTCTCTGGAATACACTGAATCTTACAGCAAATTATGTAAATAGATTAACTGAAAAAGAACGTAGACGATATTCTGGTCACCTCAATCAGGTGGCATGACTTGCTGGTTCCATCACGGCCTTGACTATACATCAGGCGTGCTATGTATATATTTAAGGGTTGGTCCCCAAAAGCCATTGCGATTATTAATTTGATGACACATCCTATTGCTGTATTCTTTACATTGATGGTAGTTATTTTCATTGCAGTTTTAATCTCCTAGTGCAGGTTACATTCTCTTATTATATGTTATTGTGCGGCTGTCACTGATTTGCGTCTGCACTTGCAAATGTAACATGCGCTGTCAAATATCATCAGGGCTGGAATGTATAGGATGGGCCAAAGGGCTAAAAGTTAATGATGATATTCGACAGCTGCATGAGAAGATAGATTGCACAGGATGGGCTGAATGGCTAAAATTGTTGATGATACAGACAAGCTGCATGACCTTGGATCTTGCTAACATTCTTTTACAGGTTGAAGACGACACCTGCAACTTGTTTTTCTGTAGCTGTGTTTTGTCTTCTGTATCTGCTTTCATTGTGCTGGCTGTTTGTTGCACTGTATAAGAGAGAAAGAGTTTCATTCCAAATCACAGGACTTCGCTTTGGCTCAGAATCGTGAATGGTGCCAGGAATGAACTTAAGCCTCCGGACCAGCCATTGGTCAATGGGCCACCAGCAGGCAGGAGGGCGTGAGACTTGTTGCTTTTATGTAGAAAGGTGTGAGACTTGTTTTTTTTTCCTTTTCTGTTCCATTTATTATTACCACTGTAATTGTTTACCATTACTTAATAAACATTCGTATTTAAGCAAATTGCTGTTGTCGAGCCTTCTCTTAATTATATTTACCCGAATCTGAAAAGAACCGCTTGGGTACATGCTGTTATCCAAGACACCAGGTTAAGATGACTGGCAGAGGCATGTGACTTTGGTTTAACGCTTAATGAGATGCTGAAAGACCATTTGGTATGTGGGATTAATGATGTAACCATGCAAAAGTGCTTACAACTAGACTCCAAACAGGCACTACCACTTGAGTTACAGGGTATTGCAATGGAAGCGGACAGTCTCGCTAGTCTGACTGAGCTTGAGGAACAGCACTTAAATGAAGGCAATTGCATAGCTTCACTTGGGACATATCCTCAACAGAGGCACTCTAAGTCAGCCCACAGCAAAACCCCAAAACAAAGGCAAGCCTCTGCCAAACGGTTAAAATTCTCTCAGGATCCAGGCCAGCAAGCCATTGTATTTGCTGTTACAATACGGACTTGAGACTGCAGAAGAGTCCAATTGGACCTAAACTGAGTCAGAGACATGATAGGCTGGCATCCAGGAGAGCACACATCCTGGAAAGTCCACCCACTTCTGGTATGAACAGCTAAATTGCTTAGCAACATCCAAATCAGAACCAATCAAAATAAATGTCTTGTTAAATGGTCACCCCGTTCTAACGGAGGTTGATACTGGTGTGGCTGTTTCAGTAATCACAGAATCAGTCTTTAACAAAATTCACTCCAGACTCCAACCTTAAGTTTGTGCAAGATCTCGGCTAGATGGAGAACCACAAAGGGGATGCTTTATAGATCAAGGGAACAACTTCGGTTCTAGTCTCTTACGAGAAGCAGCTGATTCAGTTACTACTGACCGTAGTAAAAGATGCGGGCCCAAGCTTGATGGGGTGAATTTGGTTGAGAAAGATTTCCTTTAATGAATTCAACAAGCCAAACTAAAATTTTAATGCAGTTTACCAACTGGAACCTAATAAATTCTAACAAGTTCTAAAGTCACAAACATCTGTGGGGACAAAGATTCTGGAGGAAACGTAGGTAAAGACCTGTGTAGCTGTGACCTGTATTATTTTTTGTTGAGCATTTCTTTCTTCCCTATAAGGACTAAAGTCTTAGTCATTGAAGATCCCAGAGCTTCCACAGCTGTCATCAACATCTTGAGCGTTTATATTTCATCAGGATCTGCCAACTTGGCTAGTACTATTTTCATGGTCAAATAATACTTCAAATGGACAAACAGCTCATTGGAGTGTGCCATTTTTGGCAAGGTCAACATGTACTGTCCATGCCCTATTGGCCTTGCTGAATGGCTTGCTCGGCTGTTTCAGTGTCAATCACATTGCTGAGAATCTGGGGAGCCAGAAAGGCTAGATCAGGGCAATTGTGTACCTGGTGCATTTTCACTACAATCATTTCATTGTTTTACAGGGGTATTTATAAAATCTAACATTTTTATTCTAGACTTATTAATTACATTTATATTCCCCTTTCTGCCATTGAGCAATTTGAATTCAGTCTCCAGAAAATTGATCCAGAACTGTGCATTATTAGTATAGTGCATATGGGCAGGGAAGTGTGATATAGGGTGAGATGTTTACTACATTTTACACAAAATATTTCTGTTGAAAAGGTGTCAGAAGATATGTGCTTGGGATTAATAAAGCATTGCTTGGATTTGAGAACTATTGGCAATGTTGTAGCTTAGAGTCACTGATATGATCAATTGTTCAATAAATTTACGTACCATACTCTCAGGAATAAAAGGAGGGCTAATCCTGCATTGACCCCTGTGAATTATCAGTTCTAGTCTTTTGCAGTTGTCTTAGTCATTGCTGGCCTATATGGCTGGTACAATAGAATGGTGTATAAAAACCTTCACAACTTCCTCTTCTAGCTATTCTTTTTTTAAATTAATTTTTGTGGGATGTGGGCATCACTGGCTGGCCAGCATTTATTGCCCGTCCTAGTTGCCCTTGAGAAGGTGGTGCTGAACTGCCTATTTGAACCACTGCAGATCACCTGCTGTGGATTGACCCACAATGCCATTAGGGAGGAAGTTCCAGGATTTTCACCGAGTGACAGTGAAGGAACATGATATATTTCCAAGTCAGGATAGTGAGGAAATTGAAGGTTGTGGTGTTTCCACGTATCTGCTGCCCTTGACTTTCTTGATGGAAGTGGTCATGGGTTTGGAAGATGGTGTCTGAGGATCTTTGGTGAATTTCTGCAGTGCATCTTGTAGATAGAAGGATTGCAACAAAGATTCACTAGGCTGATAATGAGGATGGCAGGACTGCTATATGGACAGAGACTGGTTTGACTGGGCCTGTATTCACTAGACTTTAGAAGAATGAGAAGGGATCTGATTGAAACATACAAAATTCTAGTAGGGCTAGACAGATTAGATGCAGAGAGGATATCTGCCCTGATTGGGGAGTTCAGAACCAAGGGTCACTGTCTCATAATACAGAGTAGGCCATTTAGGACTGAGAACAGAAAACATCTCTTCACGCAGAGGGTGGTGATCATGTGGAATTTGCTACCATAGAAGACTGTGAAAGCTGGGACATTAAATATCTTCAGAGATAGATAAATATTTAGATATTAAAGTTATCAAGTGGATTGGAACGAGAGTGGGAATATGGCATTGAACCAGCCATGATTATATTGAATGATGGAACTGGCTTGAAGGGCCGATGGCCAATGCTCGCTCCTTTTTAGTGTTTCTATATTTTTGCTAGTCACTTGGAAAATGTTGCTACTCACCAAGACTCCATTGACAGCATCTTCCAAACCTGCAACTTCATTACCTAGAAGGACAACGGCAACACATTCAGGTGAACATCACCCATTGCAAGTTCCCCTTCAAGCCACATACCACCATGACTTGGAACTTTATTATTGTTCCTTCAGTGTGGCTGGGTCAAAGTCCTGGAATTCCCTTCTATTAGGGATTACACTGTGAGCACTACTACGTGCCATGGACTGCAGTGGTTCAAGAAAGTGGCTTACAATGACCTTTTCAAGGGCAGTAAAGGACATGCAATAATGCTGACCTAGTCATTTCTAGTAAAAGAATAAAAAGAAATGATTTTCATAGACATGCCTTCAGAATTCTTGGCTCTTTGCTTGACACTCCACTTCAATTGATCTCATAGCCTGAAATTTCATGTCTGTTAGATAGAATAAAGCACGCGATCAACTCCATCAACTGAACAGGATTTACAATGGACATTGAACCGCCTATTGTCAAGGTTCTTCCCCATGACTTTGAATTATACTATCATGTAATGTACACTTTTACTACTTGAGTTTAGTTTGTTAGACTTATTATGTCAACAGACATATTGGAAAAATGAAGTGCAATTAGCATTACCCAGCAATATTTAGCCAATTAAAGCTGCTTAAGCATCTGGTGATATAAATCTTCACCATGTCTCTGCAGCACTTCCAATAAACAGTCAATTAATGAAATTGAAAGTTGATAAATATTGTTTTAATTAGACAAACCTTCAGCAGTGACAAACTTTTGAGATTAATAGACTGAAACTTGTACTTACAGTCTTGGAAGAAACAATGCATCGATAGTTTCCTTGGTATACATATCCTCAAAATCTATTGGAGAACACATTCTACATTCCAAAACAAAGCAAAGAAGAAGAAGAATTGAAACATGTTATTTTAGATTACATAAACATTTTAAACAGCAAATACCTTATTATACTGAACAAATTTATTGAAAAACATAGAATAAAATAGAAATCGAGTTATATGCTAATCAGCAAACAAAAACTACAAATTCATTTTAATTATTAAAATTAAATTAAAAATTAGAAGTGAAAGTCAATTTATTGTGCTCTCTTTGCTTAGCCAAGCAATTTTTTAAAAGTAATCCCCTCTTATTCTGGGGATATAATCCATGAAGAAACAATTGCATCAGCCTGCTCCAAGAAATAGGCAATTCATCACTGGCTGCAGGCCATACACTTACGAGGATCTTCTCCTTTGACCATTTAACTCTAATTGGACATCAAGCCACTACTTTCTGAAATAGGCAATTGTTCTTGCATGGAGCAAAGGTAAGATTTTGAAAGAGCTTTCAGATAGTTTCAACAGAAGGCATGAACTGATGTACTATGAGACTTCAGTAGCCGTTTCACATTGAGATCTAATTATGGTTAGGTGGATTGGCCATGCTAAATTGCCCACAGTGTTCAGGGATGTGCTGACTAGGTGGGTTAGCCATGGGAAATGCAGGGTTACAGGATAGAGTAGGGGGATGGGTCTGGGTGGGATGCCCTTCGGAAGGTTGGTGCAGACCAGTTTAGCCAAATGGCCTGTTTCCACACTATAGGAATTCTATACTTGAGCATCTAAAATCAAAGACTTGTAGAATGTACTTTCTATCCTGATTGCAGTTTATTTTACCTGGCTGCAGTTTATTTGAACCTCATCTTGAGCTAAAAGGTAAAAGGATGCATTTATTTGCCCTGGTCTTCAGATGGTTCAAGACCTTGAAAGGTGCGTGTGCAACCCTTCAGAAATCCTGTTGCACCAACTCTGCAGGAACTGACCAAGAAGATGAAATTTTCGATGGTTAATCTGTTGAGACCTTCATTATTTTAATTTTATTTTTACCATTTTTAATTTGGATGTGTGAACTGTGAGCTGAGAGGTGAAGGTGACCTTTGGACTGTGAGTAGCAGTTTGTTTAAAAAAAAACAAACAAACTGATATTTTACTTATGAGGCCATGCCTGGAAGTTAATTGCAAGTTGATAACTTGTTAAAAGTACACTATAGATGTTTCGACTCTGGACAGCCATTATGCTCAAACAGGTGGTTGAGGTTAATTGTTAACTAGGAACTCATAGGAAGACAGCCAGTCTAAAAAGAGAAACCAAAATTTGAATGGTGTTTTGGTCAGAAGGACTGTAGTGGCCAACACTACAAGATGGAGGTTTGATTGCTCTCTGGTCATCCTCTCAATTTCAACTTACTGGAAGTTCTAAGAATAGAATCTCAGTTAAATGAATTAAGTGAATATTCCTCAGACTTACTGGAAGCTATTTTCATGCACTACTGGCTTCAGAAACCAAGCAAGATGGTATGGATCATGGAGTCTACCTAAGTGAACTGGTCAGTTACATCTCATTTATTTTTTTCTTTTGATTTATCCCTTAACAGTTTATTCTGTCTGTCTGTGTGTGAGTAGCGGCTAGAATTAAAGAAGTTTGGGTTTAAATTATAGACATTAGATTGCTTTGTTGTTTAACTTACTAAAGTACTGTATTATTAGTAAATTGTTAATTATTTTGTTTACACTATAAACTTGGTATCTGGTATGACTTACTCACAAAGTCTGGTTAGTCAAAAAATATGTTTAGGAACCAGTGGGGTCAATCTTGAGGGTCATTGAATGTTTTAATTTTACTGTGCTGCAAATACAGGGATAAGGAGGATGATTTGATCTGGCTATCTGTCTTCGTGTCATAACAAATTACCTGATGTCTCTATAAAGTCCTCAACTCTGAGTTGGTATCAAAGACATCAGAAGGTTTTGATTTACATTAATAGTTATCCAGGCAAAGTTAAAAGATTGAAAATTGTTTGAGGTTCTGAGGAACTGCAAAACTGACATTTTACTTGAATGCTTTATCTGTTCTGTTCTCCCCATGACACCAATCCTGAGCTCTCTTCCACACAGAACCAACTTTCACCCTAGTCCTCTGATCCTCTCTCCTCTCCACTGTCTGAACCTGACTCACACTCTGAATCCTAGTCCTCAGACATGACACAACTCCAATTCCATCCTCCCCTCTCGGCTCAACCTGACCTGACCTGTCTCTGCTCTGCCTGGATTTGACCAGATCTGACCATCCTCTTTCCTCGGGCCTGACTCCAATGATCATTCCTCTCAGAAGATTTCAGCAATTACATAAACTCAAGGCATGCAAGAACAAGCCTAAGATATTTTAATTTTATCCACCTACTCAGATCTCGGCTGTACTTGACTCTATCTCACACATCTTGATGATTGGTTAAAGATTTTGCTTTGAAAATGCAAATTAGTCTGATGATATCAATCAGAGCGCAACCACATTTATTTTATTTGTTCATGCGATGTGGCTCTTGCTAGCTGGCTAATATTTATTGCACATCACTAATTGCATTTGAGAAGGTGATGGTGAGTTGCTTTCTTGAACTGCCGCAGCGACAGTGAAGGAATATTGATATGACAAGAGTTTCACGTCAGGTTTAAGTGTGGTCCAGGTCAGGAATTTGCCCTGGGTTCACTTGAACCTGAAGAGAGTTATGACCTGCCTGGAAGCACTTTTCTTCTCCTTGTGGAATCAGAAGAGCCAGGAGTGTTCCTTTGGACTATAAAAGAAAAGTGACAGTCTTTTCTACATCAGATTCAATCTCCTTCTTTCCATGAGATCCTCTGCCCCATATCAACTGACTGGAATTCTAGTCATTTTACACGCATCCCAGGCAGTAAGTGGACCCTGTTATTGAGAATCATGAGTTAAAGTAGCCTGGACCTGTTTTCTGCTAAAACTGTTAAGCTCCTAACTCACCTGGTCTTCCAATTCCTACCTGCCTTAATCCATTAGATTTAATAAACTGACTTGTAGCTAACATTGTTCCACTTACATTGTGGAGGTCCGTGATCTATTCATATTAAAGTTTCTATCCAAAGCAATTTTCTCATCACTGAACGACCTGTATGTCAAAGCAGTAGGAATTGAAAAGAAAGATAACTGTAAGCATCCTTTCATTATTTTGCACATTAAACGTCAGCTTTTTTAAAAAATATTTTGTCCATTTATCTATGTTACAGATGAACTGTTGATGGTCAGGATTTGCCTGGATCTGGCATCTGTTGAGGTTTTTTTTAATTTGAAGCAGTGTAGGACTTTTTAAGGTCTTAGCGAAAATTTGTAGCTTGGATTGTGGATGCAGTTGTTTGTTAGCTTGCCAAGCCGGTTGTTCTGTAGTATGCAGACATTTCATTACCCATCTAGGCAACATCATCAGTGTGACGTCTAATCGAAGCGAGATAATGAACAACTGCAGTGTTGGACTTTGGGATATATTAAGATTAAGGTTAATTTTGAATGGCTCCTTCGGTGATTCCAGTCAGGTGTTTGTAATCTTTTCTGTTTGAATAATGTAGCTGTGCGGAGAGACCTGCACTTCAGTTCATTGGATGAAATCTTATCGGGGTCTGAGTGATATGGGTCTCGGTGGGATTCATGACAGAATCAGAGGAGAGGTCTGGGAAGACCTATTTCAATGTTGGAAGCATCATGTTGTATCTCTTATGCTTTTGATAAATGCTGTGGCAAGTTCCTGGTGAGGCAGAATGTGAATTGTCAATTAAAGGGCACTTTAGCTTGTTAAATATCTTCTAACATGTATTTGATTGCAAAATGCATTTGACAAGATTCCCCACGGTAACCTGGTCCAGAAGATTAAGTCACATGGGATCCACAGTGAGTTGATAAGTTGAATACAAAATTGGCTTGGTCATGGACAACAGAAGGTCATTGTGGAGAAGTGTTTTTCTGACTGGAGGTGATCCTGGTGTTCTGCGAGGATCAGTGCCAGGACCCCTGTTTGTAATTTATAGAAATGATTTGGATTAAAATGTAGGTGCTCTGATCGGTAAGTTTGTAGCCAACATGAAAATTGATGGCGTTGTGGATAGGGTGGAAGGCTTTCAAAGAATACAACAGGATTTAGAACAGTTGGAAATTTGGGCGGAGAAATGTCAGATGCAGTTTCATCTGGACAAATGTGAGTTAATGCATTTTGGGAGTTCAAATGCAAGAGGAAAGCATACAGTAAATGGCAGGACCCTTAAGAACATTAATATACAGAGAATATTGGAGTGCAGGTCCACAGCTCCCTGAAAGTGCAACACAAGTGGATAAGGTGGTAAAAAAGGCATATGGCATGCTTGCCTTCATCAGTCGGGGCACTGAATATAAAAGCTGACAAGTCATTTTGTAGCGGTATAAAAGTTTAGTTAGGCTACATTTAGAGTATTGGGTGCACTTCTGGTCACCACACTATAGAAAGGATGTGGAGGCTTTGGAGATGGTGCAAAGAGGTTTACCAGGATATTGCCTGGATTGGAATGTATTAGCTATAAAGAGAGGTTGGACAAACTTGGATCGTTTTTGCTAGAGCATCAGAGGCTGAGAGGTGACCTGATAGAATTATGTAAAAGAATGAGAGGCATTGACAGGGTGGATAGTCAGAATCTTTTCCCCAGGGTGCAAATATCAAATAATAGGAGGCATAGGTTTAAAGGAGATGTGTGAGGTGAGTTGTTTATGAAGAGGGTGGTAGGTGCCTGGAATGGGCTACCGGGGAGGTGGTAGAAGCAGATACGATAACAACCTAAGAGGCATTTAGCCAGATATGTGAACAGACAGAGAATAGAGCGATACAGACCATGATGGGATTAGTTTAGAATGGGATCATGGTCAGCATAGACATGGTGAGCTGAGGGGCCTGTTCCAATGCTGTGCTGTTCTAAATCTATGTAACGTCACATTGCCTCATTAATATTCAGCTTCCTATCATACCAAACACACCAAACAAGATAGACATTGAGAAATCTCAACATGGAAATGAGAGTGAGTTCTTAGCGACTTTAGCTCATTGATTGGTCCAAAGGATCTCCGTGTTGGACATCAGGCACTAACATCTCAGGGCTCGCACCATAGTCAATGGACACATGCACCCCACATCCATGGACACTGGCATCCAATCAACGTTCCCTCTAAGCTGTGCTCCAAGGTTTTGTGTACAGCCATCAGTTCATACAGAAGATAAAAAATTAGTGGGTTATTGCATCCAACCTGTCCTCTCTTCTTTAAACCCTCATGTCATATGTCCAATACACTTGCAGAGTGCTTCTGTACATCAATGCTGCACCACATTTCAACAATGAAGTGCTGCATCAAGGACACTGGGCACTCAGGAATCTACATTCAGCTCAAGTATAGACCAGACTGCAACTCCTGGCTCTTTAATCGCTATCAGAGAACCTACTCACTCTGAGCCTATTTAGACAGCCACAGCATTTTTACCTTCTATTGCCTTTGTATATGTTTTTCCCCTCTGTCAGAAATACCAGGCTCATATTACTTTGGTCTTGCCTTGCTGTTTAGCATAAACACATAGGCAGGGAGCTTTCATGGTTGTCAGCAGATCTCAGTCAAGGAGAATAGTCTTCACTCAGGGGTTCCCAGCATATTAAGTCAAGGACAGCCTCCATTACCAGTCCAGGAGCTTCGACATGACCGGATATCTATTCAGTGCAGTCAGAGTCAGCATGTTCTACATTAAGTAGTGAAGAGCCGAATGTCTGGCAGCCACCACCCATCTTTCTGCTCTATTATGGGCTGTTTTCCTCTTGGAATAAGGAGGCAGGTATGATGATATATGAAAGTGGTTTGCGCTTGGGTACTTTTGGTGCAGGTCTGGAGGTGTCCTGAGTGAGTGAGTAAGCAGCACAGAGGCCATACAATGTTTATGATGTTGGGTGTTGGCCTGGATGAGAAAGAGTGAGGGAAGATGTTACGAGCAATAGTGAAAGTAGAAGAACATGAGCCTAGGTGGGGAGTCATAACAGCAGCAGAGATAGAGTAAGTGTGAGGTATAGGAGAGAAGTTGATGGCACTAATGTTGGCGGACTGTTTCCTGCAGTGTTGGGCATTCCTCCAAACAGCTGAGACAATTCTAACGCACGTGGCAGCGTCAGACCAAGCTGTATGGTCTGGTGTTGTGTCTTCCACTGCTGGTTGTGGGAGAAGAGGAAGTCTTGCGTTTGCACCATCCCATTCAGCAAGACCTCTAGGACCCTGCTTCAAAACAGGGCACCAATTTCCACCTTTCTTCCATGCCTGGGGAAAAGATCACGAACTATGGATGGTATATCCAGACTGAAAGGGATTGTCTGGATGCACAACGGGCTTCTTAAAATATTGTGAGTGTAATGGGTGCCGATGATTTCAGGATATCTGTTGACTAGCAAGTTGTTCTGGAAATGTCATATACTAAGACGAGACTAGAATCAGATATGAGGTGTGTCATAGGATCAGGGTAGCAATTAATGAGGAGCATTTAGTAATGTACAGCAAAAATTTTACTGGGCCTTGCAATGAGAATCCTCCAAAACCTCGATGCAACTCACAATTAGCCAAAAAAACTCAGTACATAGGTTTTGAGTTTTTTTTTGGGTCTATTTCCTCCACTCAGAAATTCATGATGAGCACAATGCATACTTTTTAATTACCGCAAAGACGGATTGTCTCATTCCATCACTGCATGTAGCAAAAATCTTCTTTGGTTGCTTCTTGATTGAAACATAGAAAATAGGAATACAGATAGGCTATTTAGTCTGCCATTCAGTATGATCTCAGCTGAAGAACTCACTTTCTCCCAACATCGTTTGATCCCTTTAGCCCTAAGAACAACATCTAACTCTTTCTTAAAAATATTCAATGTTTGGCCTGAACCGCTTTTTGTGGCAGAGAATTCCACGGGCTCACCATCTGGGTGAAGAAATTTCTCTTCATGTCAGTTCTAAATGGTCTAACCTGTATCCTTCAACCATGAATCTGGTTTTGGACTCCCTGGTCATTGGGAACATCCATTTGTGTTTACCCTGTCTAATTCTGTTGGAATTTTCTAGGTTTCTATGAAACTCCCCACTCATTACTCCAAACTCCAGTGATTATAACCTTAACTGATCCTGCCACTTTTCATTTGTCAGTCCGACTGTTCCAGGAATCAGTCTGGTAAATATTTGTTGCATTCCCTCCATAGCCAGAACATAATTTCTCAGATAAGGAGATCTAAACTGCACATAATACGCCGGATGTGGACTCATCAATGCCCTGTACAATTGCAGCAAGACATCCTTGTTCCTGTACTTGAATCCTATTTGCGAAAACTGACATAGCATTTGCTGCCTTCACCACCTGCCGCACCTGCAAGCTTACTTTCAGTGACTGGTATGCAAGGACATCCAGGTCTTGTTGCACTTCCCCCTTTCCCAAGCTATTGACATTCATATAATAATCTCTCACATTGTCCAATCACACTGAAGATTAGTTACCATGATTTTTTTTCAGTCATAACAACAGCAACATTCTGTTTAACATCCTAGTAATAGACCCTCACATTTGTTGTCAGCATATTTGGCCTCATTATTTCTCTCATTAAAATCACTTACATTTCATTTAATCTTCTTGATCAGATCATTTTCAGCTTGTAACTCAAATACCTCCAGTCACTTTCATAGTATTTCTATGCACTTCTTCACATTTCCAACTATCCACACAATATGCTTGCTAAACCTTGCACCAATTTATGCCTCTCCCTAACATTCACCCTTACCAAATCTGTATATCAGATGAACACATGTAACAATACACTAACTTATCCATTTCTCTTTATTCTTTCCCTCTGTAGTGACTGAAATGAGGGCCATGTGGATCTCACTGATAGGGAGCCCTGGCTGACAGATATAAACAGGAGTCTCAAAGATTTTCTCTGCTCCAGAGACTGGTTCTCAGCTAGCTGGTCAGACTCCATGTACTGTGCACGTGTAAATAAAGGGTGACTTGGTGAGGTGGTACTGGCCTCTGTGTAGTTATTTCAGTGGCAACAAGTGACAAAAGTACGTGCCTGAAGAAAATTCGCTTGCAACAGTTGTCTTTGAGTGTGGTAAGCATTTCTGGCATCATGCCTTTATCTGGGAAGCTTGGCTCATTCGATCTTGCTGTCGAAGACAGGGCCCAGTACATGGAAAGAATGCATTATTTTTTCCAGGCAAAGGCCACTGGGGCAGATGAAAGGCTACGATTAATTCTTCTAACTGCTTGTGGACCTGCAGCATTTTTGATTATTAGGACCCTAACTTTCCCTGAAGCACCAAATACTAAAACCTTTCAAAGAGTTGATGGATGTAGTTAAGGAATATTATGACCCCAAGCCTCCTCTAATTCTGAGATGCTATTGGTTTTATTTGGCAATTCAGGAACCAGGGAATCTGTACTGGGATTTTTGGCAAGGTTAAAATGACTGGCAGAAGCATGTGATTTTGGGTTAACTCTGAATGAGATGCTGAAAGACTGTTTGGTGTGTGGGATTAATGATGTAACCATGCAAAAGTGTCTACTAGCTGAAGCCCAACTGGACTTCAAACAGGCACTTCAATTGGCTTCGTCATTAGAAAATGCAGCAAGTGGAGCACATGAGCTACAGGGTATCCTGGTGGAAGTGGGCACCCTCAACTTGTCTAACTGAGCTTGGGGAAAAATACTAGAGTGTAGGCAGTCGCGTTGCCTCACACGAGGCATATCCTGAGCAAAGGGACTCTAGGTCTGCCAACAGCAAAACCCCAAAACAAAGCCGAGCCTCGGCCAAATGGCTAAAATGTTCTTCATGATCCGGGCTGGCAAGCCATTGTAGCTGCTGCCGGGATGTGGATTCAAGACAGCAAAGGAATCATAGAACATAGAACATAGAACATTACAGCGCAGTACAGGCCCTTCGGCCCTCGATGTTGCGCCGACCTGTGAAACCAATCTGAAGCTCATCTAACCTAAACTATTCCATTATCATCCATATGTTTATCCAATGA
>NC_063359.1:2230824-2265146 GCF_021869965.1 Rhincodon typus
AAAGTGAATCACCTCACACTTTTCCGCATTAAACTCCATTTGCCACCACTGAGACCAGCTCTGCAGCTTATCTATGTCCCTCTGTAACCTGCAACATCCTTCCACACTATCCACAACTCCACCGACTTTGGTGTCATCTGCAAATTTACTAACCCATCCTTCTACACCCTCATCCAGGTCATTTACAAAAATGACAAACAGCAGTGGCCCCAAAACAGATCCTTGAGGTACACCACTAGTAACTGAACTCCAGGATGAACATTTCCCATCAACCACCACCTTCTTACAGCTAGCTAATTTCTGATCCAAATCACCCTCAATCCCATGCCTCCGTATTTTCTGCAATAGCCTACGATGGGGAACCTTATCAAACGTTTTACTGAAATCCATATACACCACATGGATAACTGTGCCATGGATAACTGTGCCTTGGATAACTGTGTAGAGTTGCACTCCCCATGTCTGTGTAAGTTTCTGCTGGTTGCTCTGGTTTCCTCCCTCCATCCAAAGATGTGCAAGTTAGATGGAAGGGCCAGGCTAAATTGCCTCGTAGTGTCCAGGGATGTGCAGGCTTGGTAAATTAGCCATGGTAATTATGGGGATCAAGTGAGGACTGAGTCTGGTGGGATGCTCTTTGGAGTGTTGGTGCAGATGCGAGGGCCAAATAGCCTCTTTCCTTGCTGTAGGGATTCATTTTATTATATTAAATTGCAACATGCCATAATCTGATCAGGATAGCAGATTTGTTCAGGGCTAAGTCTACTCACACATTATCCCTTGTGTCCCAGTAAAGGGATCCCATTGCGGGTTCTGTACCAGATTCATGAGGTCTAGGTTTCAAAGGAAAATAATGTTAAGGCAAGCAAAAGATTGTTTTTCTAACTATTATATACTAATTAAAGGTTTAGCAGCCTGAGTTTTGCACAGTTCTGATTTTAACTGAGTGAAACCATCTATAGTGTTTCTGCAATGAATCTATCTAGTGTGAATATTTTTGGGGTTTGAATTTTAGGATGTTGGATGGTGATTGGATTTCAGATTCTCAAAAATCCATAACTTGTTGGTTTATTTAAGTTCTAATTGTGGATGATGACAACTCATTGGGAAAATGGAAAGGACGAACATTCAAAGGCAGGAAGTAGGCATAGCAACTTGGCAGCAAAATCAGGGAGGGTGTCATAGCAAGACCTATGAATTTCAAATCGCATATTATTTTACACTATTTTCATATAAGAAAGATTGCTTGGCTAAACAATATCAGGGCATGGAAACAATTCCCTTTGTTGTTTTTTTCATGCAAATGGTCAAGTTGGGCTGTTGATGTGGGTGTAAAAATGCTAGCAATGGCTTGTGACCTTTCATCCAATTGTAGGGATTACTGCTTTCAATTAACATTGTTTACCATCCTAGGAATAATGTATTGTTGTGGACCAGACCTAACCCACTCAAAATAGGGTCAAAGCTATATCCTTGATATAACTTTAATATTTAGCTGTAAGTCGCTGTGTTCCAGATGTGATTCGATTGGTCAAACTACTCGGCATTAAGCAAAACACACTTTATTCTTACTCTACAGTTAAAATACAAACAAAAAGAATTGGCAACTTTAACTCTATCAAAATACTTAACAAAACAATATTTTATTTAACTACTACTACTCATCCTCTGATCCAATACAGCAGCATCCCATAAACACATCTTGGCAAAGGCAAGTTCATCAAAACGAATTTCCCTCACTTGATCTCTTTCAGTCCAGGAGAAAGTAAAATCAGACAGAATGACTCTAGCATCAGAGAGAAAACTCAAGCTTTTTGCAGCAGCAGAGATTAGAGAGAGAGCTGTATGTAGCAGCCTCAATTCCAAAAATCCCAACATCAACAACTGAAAGCAAAAACTAAAATCCTGGGTCTATGTGAGCCGGATTCAACCCACTCATGCTTCCTTTGTCTAATTTAAAAATAAATCCAAAGCTAGTTATTCTGCTTTCCATGGAACAGACACCTCGCCACCAAGTTGACAACACCTCTTTTCAACAGAACCAGAACAAATCCCTCTTAAAGACACATATTGTCACAACATGCACGGTATGCACTGCATTAAGTTAAAAGAGGTTTAATGATACAAGTATTAGTTGTTCGTAAAAATGTTGGGATGAAGTAATCATCAAAGCCTTTCTACTTACTTGGCAGTAACTTGGGATGCATTATGTTGACCCAAGTCATTCAGCAATTTGGCGTTGAAATCTCCTTTATGGGGCCTATATTTCCAGGGATGATGTAAAAGAAAGAAATGGGATCATTATTTTTTACACTAAATACTTTTTTTTTTTTCGTCCTCCTAGTTCTCTTCTGTCCCCACAGGCAAGTCACAAACGAAGTTAATACCTCTTTGCTGACACAATCCTAAGTGCTATATTATAATATTATTAGTGCTTGATGGTTTTCCATAACTTATCATTATCACACTGGGGGTGGGGGCTGTAAGGTCATCGAAGGATTGACAGCTTGAAGAGGTTATTAAAGGATTAGCTGTTTTTGATGGGGGTTCATTATGAATTCTAATGTTAGTTTTGTTATAGAATTAAGTATTTCAGAGTATTTAAATGTACTGAATTGATTCTCACAAATGAGTGTTTGTTTTATACTCTGAAGACTGTAATAGATATTTAGAACATTATTTTACTTTATAAAAGCAATGGGTCCTGAAGTTTGTCATGGTGGATATGAGGAAAGATGGCATTAGGGCTATGGGAGTGGATGGGAGGCATGGATTGCTACTAATTAAGCATATGGGATATAAGGGGTTAGCATTGAATTAGCATAGAACAGAACAGGACTATGTAGAATAGAATAATATAAAAAGTAAAATTAAGACAAAGTTCATCACAGTTCAGTCAACAGCTCCTGAGCTCGGGGAAATCCAATTAAGGAAAAACAGCATACCCTGAAGATGCAGACAGCATGAGACTGCCACGCAGGGCTGCTGGAAAACTGGGCTGGAAACCTCTGCCGAAGAAGTCCTCCGTGCCAGGCCAAGATCACCACTCCTGGACGAGACCACCTGCTGGGCTGCTGGAATAACTGGACGCTGAAGATGAAGAAGACCTCCTTAAGGGGATGAGATCCCCTTGCCAGGCCAAGACCACCATGCTGGGCCAAGTCTGCCTTTCTCTTCCTTCAGGTGTCCAGACCTAGCTGTGGATTTGGAGCCTTGGCCTAGCCTGTGTCTGGGCTGGGGAGATCAGCCTGGGATCTATTCCTTGCCGGGAGACCCTGGGCTGCGGTGAGCCATATCTGGCTCATCCTGGTGTTGCTGCCAGGGGCCTCCTTCTTCATTCGCTACTCTCCGGGCTTAAAAGAAAAGAACGCAAAGAAAAGAAAAAAACAGGGGCTATATGGGCCCTTGGATGTGAAAAGGGAACATGGGTTGGCATGTACAGGCATGGGGAGTGAATGGATGGTGTGCAGTGTAAGGATTAAAGGACTAAATATTTAAACAAACAAGTAGGGCGAAGTCCCAGAGAACTGAGTCTGCTTCAACATTCAGCAATCCCATAGACAATTTCAATCTGATTCCTCAGTCAGCAGAGACAGACAGGTGTAGCAATTTCCTAGCACAACTAGGCCTTTGTCTATGTGTAGTACCTTTAGTTTCTTTGCTGGTTCAATTTTCAATCTCACTGCCTTGCTCCGCCATTCCTAATATCATTTAATTCTTTTTGTATTCCAACCTATCATCAGCCTTCCTTTTCGTTCTTTCCTCTGTCTCCCCTTTCCTCTCTCTGAGTATTTGTTTCAAACCTGTTACAGCTTTAATTTGTTCTAGTTCTAACAAAATATCAATGTGAAATGTTAACATTATTTTTACTTTGTTGATTCTGCCTAACCTTGTGATATTTTCCCAGCATTTTCTGTTTCTTTTAAACAAGTCTTTTAATTAACATATACATCAAATAGATAACTCCATGGTATTGTATATTCAAGGAAATATTCTTTGCAACCTGTTCTCTCTGCGTAATATTTTCGGCTCTGGTGCACCTTCTAAACCCCACCTGCCATTAGCCTTTTAATTTGTATCATACCTGTTCAATAGTTTCCTGATTTTTTTGATACATGGATTTCTAAATCTTTCTTCCTCTACAGTGCAAACCACCACTTAGGCAGTAGTCATGCCTAAATTGTTTTATTTTAAAACTATCCTCTTCTGTTTAGTTTTTAAAATGAACTTTTGCTGGATTTAAAATGTCTGATGTTAGCCAACTTTGAGAAAGAACAATGGAAGGGCGGTAGTAATAGGAGATTGACTAGTGAGGGAAACAGCCATAAAAGAGACAACAGGATGGTATGTCGCCTCCATTGTGTCGGAGTCAAGGATGTCTCCGAGTAGTTGCAGGGCATTCTGAAGGGAGAGGGTGATCAGCCTGTGGTCATGGTACATATTGGTACCAACAATATAAATTGAGAAAAAGGAATGAGGGCCTACAACCAGCATATAGGGAGTCACGATGTAAATTAATATGTAGGACCTCAAACGTACTAATCTCAGGATATCCAATCTTCAATTCAGCACATGCACATTCCCACTGCTCTTCTACCTGTTTGGCAGCTTGCTCCTTGAAAGGGATTGTGAACCTTATGTCACACATGACTCTCCCAACGCATCTGAGTAAGTTATACTTATTGTGCATGTTCATCTCTTGCAAAAGGAAAAGTATTAAGAGATATTAGGACGGGTACACGAGAACATTATCCTGTGTTGATAGATACAGATAGAGGTGTCAATCCCCAGAGTTGTGATCAGCCACATGCGTTACCAGTAGGAACAATATGTATTCCAGAAGTTGGGTTTAAAAAGAGATAACACAGTATTGAGCTGGAGAAGCACAGCAGGCCAGGCAGCATCAGAGGAGCAGGAAAGTTGACATTTTGGGTTGGGACCCTTCTTTAGAAAGAGTTTTGAATGAAAGTTGGTTCAGTCATCAAAACAGCCACAGCTGATGAATAATATTAAAGCATTACATGATATATGTGCCTGAGGCATCAGTGAGGTGCTCATCCTGAAATCATCTTTTGTAGTTGTGTCCTTTCCACAAAGTTTTGCATGTAACAATCCTAATTGTGGAGAAAGGGCAGTGAGCTGATAGTGCGTGAGCTGCTAAGCGACATAGCTCCTTAAATGTTTTAAGTGTGCAGCCTGGCATATGTGTGACTCAATATGTTGACAGGCTGACTAGAGGGGAGGCCATATTGGATTTGGTGCTCGGCAACGAACCAGGTATCAGATCTCTCGGTGGAAAAGCATTTCGGTGATAGTAATCACAACTCCCTGACCTTTACTATCGTCATGGAGAGGGATAGGAGCAGACAGTATGGGAAAGTATTTAACTGGGGGAGAGGGAATTACTATGCTATTATGCAGGAACTGTGGAGCATAAATTGGGAACAGATGTTCTCACGTAAATGCAGGGCAGAAATGTGGAGGTTGTTTAGAGAGCACTTGCTGTGAGTGCTGGATAGGTTTGTCCCACTGAGACAAGGAAGGGATGGTAAGGTGAAGGAACCTTAGATAACAAGACATGTGGAACATCTAGTCAAGAGGAAGAAGGAAGCTTACTTAAGGTTGAGGAAGCAAGGATCAGACAGGGCTTTAGACAGCTACAAGGTAACCAGGATGGAACTGAAGAATGGGCTTAGGAGAGTGAGAAGGGGGCATGAAAAAGCCTTGGCGGGTAAGATTAAGGAAAACCCCAAGGTGTTCTATACTTATGTGAGGAACAAGAGGATGGCCAGAGTGAGGCTATGGCTGATCAGGGATAGTAGAGGGAAATTGTGCCTGGAGTCGGAGGAGATAGGGGAGGTCCTTAATGAATACTTTGTTTCAGTGTTCACTAGTGAGAGCGACCTTGTCGTTTGTGAGAACGGCGTGAAACAGGCTGATATGTTCGAACACGTTGATGTTAGGAAGGAGAATGTGCTAGAAATTTTGAAAAACATGAGGATAGATAAGTCCCCTGGGCCACATGGGATATACCCAAGGTTACTATGGGAAGGGAGGGAAGAGATTGCTGTGCCTTTGGCAATGATCTTTGCTGGAGTAGTACCAAGTGATTGGGGGGTGGCAAATGTTATTCCCTTGTTTAAGGAAGGGAATAGAGATAACCCTGGGAATTACAGACCAGTCAGTCTTACTTCTGTGGTGGGCAAATTATTGGAGAGGATTCTGACAGACAGTATTTATGATTATTTGTAAAAGCATAGTTTGATTAGAGATAGTCAGCATGGCTTTGTGAGGGGCAGGTCATGCCTCACAAGCCTTATTGAATTCTTTGAGGATATGATAAAACACATTGATGAAGGTAGAGCAGTGGATATGGTGTATATAGATTTTAGCAAGGCATTTGATAAAGTTCCCCATGGTACGCTCATTCAGAAAGTAAGGGGGCATGGGATTCAGTGAAATTTGGCTGTCTGGATACAGAATTGGCTGTCCAATAGAAGACAGGGGGTGGTAATAGATGGAAAGTATTCAGCCTGGAGCTCAGTGACCAGTGGTGTTCCACAGGGATCTGTTCTGGGACCTCTGCTCTTTGTGATCTTTATAAATGACTTGGATGAGGAATTGGAAGGGTGGGTTAGTAAGTTGGCCGATGACATGAAGGTTGGTGGAGTTGTGGAAAGCGTGGAGGGCTGTTGTAGGTTGCAACGGGACAGTGACAGGATGCACTGCTGGGCAAAGAAGTGGCAGATGGAATTCAACCCGGGAAAATGTGAAGTGATTCATTTTGGAAGGTCGAATTTGAATGCAGAATACAGGGTTAATGGCAGGATTCTTGGCAGTGTGGAGGAACAGAGGGATCTTGGGGTCTACGTCCATAGATCCCTTAAAGTTGCCACCCAAGTTGATAGGATTGTTAAGAAGGCGTATGGTGTGTTGGCTTTCATTGGCAGGAGAATTGAGTGCTGAGGAGATTTACCAGGATGTTGCCTGGACTGGAGAGCAGGTCTTATGAGGAAAGGTTGAGGGAGCTAGGGCTTTTCTCATTGGAGCGAAGAACGATAAGAGGTGGCTTGATAGAGATGTACAAGATGATGAGAGGCATAGGTAGAGTCGATAACCAGAGACTTTTTCCCTGGGCAGAAATGACTATCACGAAGGGGCATAATTTTAAGGTGACCGGAGGAAGGTATAGGGGAGATGTCAGAGGTAGATTCTTTACACAGAGAGTGGTGGGTGCGTGGAACGCACTGCCAGTGGTGGTAGTAGAGTCAGATACATGAGGGACATTTAAGTGACTCTTGGATAGGCACATGGATGATAGTAAAATGAATGGTATACAGGTTAGTTTGATCTTAGAGTAGGATAAAAGGTTGGCACAACATCGTGGGCTGAAGGGCCTGTACTGTTCAATGCGTTCAATGTCACTGCTGCCTTTAGTGTTACATTGGTAGCTGCAATGGAGTGACAGACATTAATTGCCCATGAAACAACTGATGGATATCCCTGCCACCCAATCTTGTGTTGATAGTCCTTTGCAGTAACCTTACGGTGCTCTTTCATACTTATAGGAGGATGAAGCATTGAGCAGAGAGTGGTACATACTCTGGCAGAGCGCATGTGATCACTTATCCTCTTGTGGCACTGAAACTGGTTCTCATGAGCCTACGGCAGACCTCCACAACCACCTCTTGTCAACCTCAGGTTGTCTTCTTCAATCAGGATGGCTTCCTGTTACCTCCCATGGCGACATGAACTTCCCTTCTCTCCTGGACAATCTTCAAGAGAACCTCAAAGGAGATGTTGTTAAAACATTGCACCGCTTTATGCCTGGTCTCTGACATTTCCTGGCTGAATGTTGCGATTGAGAGATGCTCTTACGTTGCAGAATCCAGCCCACATGCCCACAAATATGGATGCATATATAATGAACTGTGAGGAACATAATCACATAAGAAAACCAAACCAATCATAATCTCCCACATTTATGCCTGTCTGCATATGTAATCTCAGGAAAAAGAAAATGTCACTCCCAGTCTCAGATTCACATTCCCTCACATATAGTCTTGTTCTCACTCACACACACTCTCTCTATTCTCCCATATTCTCTCATTCAGTCTCTCACACACTCACTTTCTCTCGCTCACTCACTCTCACTCTCACACATGCCCTCTCTTCCTTGCACTCTCTCACACACTCCCTCTCTCACTCAACAATCTCTCACGGTTTCACATTCACTCACTCATACTCTCTCTCACTCAATGACACACTGTCTAATGCACACTCTCATTCACACATGCTCTCACTCATATCCACTTGAACTCCCACACACACTCTCACTTACGCATTCTCTCACACTAACACACTCACTCTCTTTCTCTCACACACACACACATACACACTTGTTCTCTCTCTCCTTCACTCTCACTCCCTTTCCCTCTCTGACACATACTCTCTCTCAATTGCACACACATTCTTTTCCCACACACTCCTCTCTCTCTCTCCCACACACTCACACTTACTGGTCAGGATTTTCCCAAAAGTGGAAGAGTTTTCAGAAGTGAAACCTGCAGCCTACTGAGGTAAGAAAGCCTGCGACATATTTTGGGCCATCAGGCAGTAGATTCTTCAGTTTTCTGCTGGAATTAGGATACTGGAGCAGGAAGCAGCAAAATTAGACCATTTGGCCTAGCGAATCTGCTCCACATTCGATCATAGCTGATATGTTTCTCAACCCCATTTTCCTGTTTTTCACCCATAACCTTTGATCCCTAATCTGGAACCCATCTATCTCTATCTTAAATACTCTCAATGATTTGGTCCTCCACAACATTTTGTGGCAATGAGTTCCATAGATTCATCACCGTCTGGCTGAATAAATTTCTCCTCATCTTCACTTTGAGACTGTGCCCTCAGGTCCTAGCATCTCCTAATAGTGAAAACATCTTCTCCACATCCACTCTATCCAGATTTCTCAGTATTCTGTAAATTTCAATGAGATCCCCCCCCCCACCATCCTTCTAAACTCCATCGAGTATGAACCCAGAGTCCTCAACTGCTCCTCATATGACATTCCCGCGACCCATCTGAAGCTCCTAGGCAAAGACTGAAACCTCTAGAACTCCACAGCACTCGGAGGAGACATGCTGTTGGCTCCCACCCCGCGGATTTCCAAACTGATCATCACTGCTTGGAAAGGTAGGTAGTCTGCTCCATCAACTGGTTTGTCTCTGACTCCTCCCTTCCCTTCCTCGATATCTCTCTTTCCATTTTTGAGGATAGACTGGCCACTAATATCCACTACAAACCCACTGACTCCCACAGCTACCTAGACTATACATCCTTGCACCCTGCTTCCAGTAAAGACTCCATTCCATTCTTCTAGTTCCTCCATCTCCATTGCATATGTTCCGATAAGACCAACTTCGACAAGGGAGCCTTCGAAATGTCCACCACCTTCTTCAACCAAGGATTCCCCAACACCACTGTCGACTGAGCCCTCAACCAAGTCCATTACTTCTCCCGCACTCCTGCCCTCACCCCTCTCTTCCCTCCTGCAACAATAGGGTTGCCCTTACCTATCGTGCCACCAGCATCCACATTTAGAAGATCATCAGATGCCATTTCTGCCACCTCCAACGAGATGCCACCACCAGACACATATACCCCTCCCCTCCATTGTCCGCTTTCCGCAGGGATCATTCCCTCTGCAACAGCCTGGTCTACTCTTCCTTCACGCCCATCACCCCCCGCCACAGCACCCTCCCCTGCAACCGCTGAAGGTGCAACACCTGCCCACTTACCTCCTCTCTCCCCAGTATCCAAGGGTCCAAACATACTTTTCCACATAAAGCAGCACTTTACCTGCACTTCCCATAATCTAGTCTATTGCATTCACTGCTCTCAATGTGGTCTCCTCTACATTGGGGAAACAAAACGTAGACTAGGTGACCGCTTCACAGAACATCTACATTCTGCTCGCAAAAGACCCTGAGCTTCCAGTTGCCTGCCACTTCAACACATCACCCTATTCCCCAGCCAACAATTCTGTCTCAGGCTTGCTGCAGTGTTCCAGCGGAGCTCAGCACAAGCTGGAAGAACAACATCTCAATTTCCTCCGGACTCAATATTGAGTTCAATCATTTTACGGCCTAAACTCTCCCACGTCATTGCCACCAAACCTGCACACCAGGCCTTCTTATCACATAACACACTACCTATTGTTAGTTACTAACAGTCCCCATTAACAGCTATTCACCCTCCTAGCCATATTCTTATCAAGTTCTTTGTCTATCCAACTGTTCTTCTTTCTCTTTGGGCTCTATCCCCACCTACTGTTTACTGCTTAACCCCTTCCCCCCAACCCTATCTTCTGCATATAAACTGACATTTTCCTAGCTAGCATCAGTTCTAAGCAAGGTCACCGGACCTGAAATGTTAACTCTGATTTTTCTTCACAGATGCTGCCAGACCTGCTGAGCTTTTCTAGCACTTTCTGTTGTTGTTTGTTGAAAGGTTTGTGTTGTTTAGGTGGGGTTCCTGGGATCGGGGGTCATAGGGAGAAGGAGGCAAAGGATCATAAGCGAGGGTAGGAGGTGACTTTTAGCAGCTATGCCCTGTCTCAGATCCAGACAGTATTGTGCAGATCAGGGTACCAACACCCTCCCAGTCAGCCTACCCTCATTTATTTAGCAGTCAGGTATGCCAATTCCTTCTCTGCCACCTGGAGAGAACTAATTGCAACTAAATGCAGGCCTTGAACTGACCAGTTAAGGATTCCAACTGGTGGTGTGGCAGGCAAGTCAAGTTTAGGCCTTCCTGACTTTTGGGTAGGAAGCAGGTATCTTGATGCCAACCAGCTCAATTATTTTCTTGTTGATAGTTCCCCGGCACATTTTAGGAGGATGAGATTCACTCTGTCTTACACTCACTCTCACTTAAGCACTCCATTTGTCATCTTTAATGCAATCCTTTAGGGAGCTACTGCTTGTGCAACAGGGTGAAAAGACTCATCTCTCTGCCCCAACTGCCCTTCTCACAACATGGCATCTCCCCTCTTGGGACCACAGAGCCTCTCTCTCTCATGTTCATTCTCTCTTTCACATACATGCACACACTCTTCATTTACACACACCACAGTATTTTGCTTTTACAGAAAATTACACCCACAATCTACTGAGACTAGTACTAAATGTGGAACAGAAACAGAGCATAATGGAGGCCTAGCTCCCTAGACAGCCTTGCACTTTCTTCATATGCCATTATTTCAAACAGTGGGCCTCATAGAGATGCACGGTATGCCCTATAGTGGACAAGACAACTCCAGACCTTGAAGGTCTTAATGAAGGCACATCCATATGATGACTCACTAGATACAAATACGAAGGAGCCATGGCAGTGGGACAGAACTTGATAATTTGACTGTGGGAGAGGTTGCTGGCTCTGCCACAGAGGACACAGATGGATACTTCATTGCCTAAGGCTGCAATAACATTATAGCATATAGCAGGAAATATCAGAGATGTTGAGTGCAATGTGTGTCAATCATTCCTGGAATATAGTTTATACCATAACATAAAGGCAAATATCTTACATTTATCTTCCGGATGATATAAGCAGGCATAAGTGCTAGAAGGATTTTGTCATAGGGAAGGATACATGCATATGAACTTGCAAGGGAAATTCAAACAAAGATCCCAGGTTCAGAGTTCTGCTCTTGTAAACACCCTTGGTTCACTGAAAGTCATTTTGAAAAAGGACAGAAATATGTAGGTATGAATTTAATGCAATTTTATGCACTGGTAAAACTTTGAGGAGAGAAACACCAGTCTGGATTTTATAGCAAAGATGTTGGTTCTGATGTTGGTATTCCAGCAACTGGCCACTTAACAGTTGAAAAGTGCACAGTTGACATTTCAGGGATCAGAATGGGGGCTGAAAGATGGTAGGGGTGGCATTATGTGGTCCAATATTTAAAGAGCTGACAGCAACTGAATACAAAAGCAACTTCCTGGAAACATTGAGAGAAGAAAGAAAAAGGCATTAAGATTGCCAGAAGGAATAGTCTGGCTGGTCCAACTGTTTTCAGCCAACCTGCAGCTTTTGCTCTAGGTTGCAGGGGCAAGATGATAGGTGCCCTTCCAAAGGACAGGAGGAGGACATGAGCCCAACCGACAAGCAAGCTTGTACAGAGATTGCAAAGGTCAGCAGCTGTAGCTCTGACCCCTGAACCTGAATCCAGTACTGGAAACTCATTAATGACTTTATTCTGTTAATCTGTACTTTATATCTTCTTTGCTTTGGGCCTTTCATGTGGCAGTGCAAAGAGGGACAGTTTGCTTCTGATGCAGTGACCATCCAATCATGGTAATGGGCTCAGGCAACAGCTAATCCAATAACAGGCATAAATGCACTCAGTAAGAGGCACCTGTCTTTGATGGCTGACCCTGTCAAGGTCACATAAGAGCGACAACATGCAGGTGAGATCTGTTTTCCCCAAATCAAAAGGCTGTCTATGTGTGGAATCACTAAACTAATATTTTGCATCAGTATTTACTGTGGAGAAGGATATGGAAGCTAGGGAACTTGGGGAAATAAACAGTGGTATCTTGAAAGGAGCTTATATTACAGAAGAGGTGCTGAAGGTCTTAAAACACAAAGATAAATCCCCAGGACGTGATCAGCTGTTCCCAGAACTTTGTGGGAAGCTAGAGAAGAGATCACTGGGTCCCTTGCTAAGATATTTTTAACATCGACAGCCACAGGTGAGGTGCTGTAAGGCTGGAGGTTGGTTAATGTGGTGCCATTATTTAAGAAAGGCTGTAAGGAACAGCCAGGGAACTACAGACCAGTGGTCCTTATGTTAGTGGTGGGCAAGTTGTTAGAGGGGATTCTGTGGGACAGGATTTACATGCATTTGGGAAGACAAGGGCTGATTAGGAATAGTCAACATGGCTTTGTGCATGCAAAATCGTTTCTCATTAACCACTCAGATTTTTGAAGAGGTGACAGAGAATATTGACAAAGGCAGAGAGGTAGACGTTGTCTATATGGATTTCAGCAAATTGTTCGACAAGGTTCCACATGGTAGACTGGTTAGTAGACTGGTCATTGCATCAGAACCAAACTGTCCCTCTTTGCACTGCCACTTGAGATCCAAGGGGAGTTAGAGAATTGGATACAGAATCGGCTGGAAGGTAGAAGGCAGTTGGTTGAGGGTTGCTTTTCGGACTGGAGACTTGTGACCAGCGGTGTGCCACAGGGGTTGGTGCTGGGTCCACTAGTTTTCTTAATTTATATACATGATTTGGATGTGAATGTAGGAGGCTTGGTTAGTAAGTTTGCAGATGATACTAAAATAGGTGCTGTAGTGGAGAATGAAGAAGATCATCTCAGAGTACAAAGGGACCTTGATCAGATGGGCCAATAGGCTGATGGACGTTAATTTAGATAAATGTGAGGTGTTTCTTTTGGTATGGCAAACTAAGGCAGGACATATACAGTTAATGGTAGGTCCCTGGGGAGTGTTGCCAAACAAACAGACCTAGAGGTGCAGGTGCATGGTTCCTTGAAAGTGGAGTCGCAGGTAGACATGGTGGTGAAGAAGGCATCTGGCACTCTTGCATTCATTAGTCAGTGGATTGAGCATAGGAATTGGGATGTCATGTTGCAGCTGTACGGAATATTGATGAGGCCACTTTCAGAATACTGCATTCAATTCTGGTCTCCCTTCTATAGGAATGATTTTGTTTAACTTGAGAGGCTGTAGAAAAGATTTACAAGGATGTTGCTGGGACTGGAGGGTTTCAGTTATAGGGAGAGGCTGAATAGGCTGGGGCTATTTTTTTTCCTGGAGTGTTAGAGGCTGAGGGGTGATCTTATATGGGTTAATAAAACCATGAGGGGCATGGATATGAATAGCCAAGGTCATTTTTTAGGGTGGGGGCATAGATTTAAGGTAAAAGGGAAAAGATTTAAAAAGGACCTGAGGGGTGACTTTCTCACACAGAGGGTGGTCCGTGTATGGAACAAGCTGCCAGAGGAAGTGGTGGAGGTGAGTACAATTACAACATTTAATGGACATCTGGATGTGTATATGAATAGGAAGAGTTTAGAGGGATATGGGCCAAATGCTGGCAAATGGGACTAAGTCAGAGTGGGATGTCTGGTTGGCACAGACAAGTTGGACTGAAGGGTCTGTTTCCATGCTTTATGAAACTATGATTGTTTCTTTAACTCTAAGATACTAAGATACTAAGTCTACTGGCAGCACAGGCTTGTCTATTTGAAGAGAACAATAGTATTTATCTCTAATTGCAGAAGAAGTCAGCCCATATCTTCAAGACCCTGCAGGAGCTCTATTCCTGCACATTTTTACCTCTAGACAGGACTCAAGAGAGTGAGTAGTTGAATATAGAGGTTTAATGAAGCAACTAGCACAATTGCATCTTGGTGCTCGAGTGTTCATTATTGAATGTATTGAATTCCATAATATCAGTGGTTGAAACTGCACATGGGAAAGACATATTTTTCTCTCCTGCTTGCCCTGCAAACAACAGAGAGCTGGGTGCCTGACGAAGAGCCACCCAATTCTGAGGAAGAGGAGGATACCTCATAGCCTGCAGAGTTCACATCATTTTCCCATATCCTTCACCAGAATTCTTGGGTCAATGGGTGCCCAGTTATGATTATATTTGGGGACACAAGCTGGTGTGCAGAGTGTAGGTGGACCTCAGTAGTGATCAAGGCTTTCGCAGTCGAAGTCATTGACAGTGGCGGACTGTTGGAAGTCAGGGCAACACTGAGCCAGAGGCTAATGACATGCCTTTGGAGTTGTTGTCAACATAGCAATTGCTGAAATTTGCAGTGCATAATAAGGGAACATGTAACAGAACTCCAAGAGGCTATGTGCACAACATGTTAACCACGGAGGAAACTTTTGTGCTGTCATGAAGCCTGACTTCCTCTATTGAGAAACTGGCAAACTTCATGGAAGACCAGACCCAGAAAATCACAGTGGAATCAGAGACCTGCATGCCATCACCTAGCTCTTACATTCTGTGGAGAAATCGGTGTGTAAAAGTAGGATGAGACACCTGGAAGACTTTGAATTCTAGCAATTCTCAAGTCGGCAGTGGCATAGAAGTGTGTCTCACAGGGAGGATGAATGACTACTGTCTGCATTTGGTGGCTCATCCCAAGGCAATCTTGTTGTTGACAGTGGTTCCTCAACGCCTGTGGCAGAGATAACACAATCAATGACAAGGCAAAATCTTGCGCCTGTCACCTATCTGAGTTCTCTTCAGGGAGCTGCTGTCACTTTTGCTTGAGATTTAAAAACCTTGTAGTATGTTTCCTTCCCGCTCTGATGCTTTCTCTCCAGCCCTTTTAGGGAAGCTTTTGTCACTTTTACTTGTTGTTTAAAAACCTGGCAATATGATACCCTCGCTCTCTGGTACCTTCCTTCCATGTCAGGGACTGCCACACAGTGCAAGCGATTGGTGGTTGCAGTTCTCCATCTCAAGCTTTACCAACATTGTGAGAAGACCAGGGGGACATTAAAGCATAGTATTTAGCTTACAATCTGAAAACATAGACTTTGAAAATTGTTTTAATAGTTGCTTGTTTAACAGAATTGTCCAGTAGCCCACTTTGTATTTCTCAGCACCCCTACATCTTACAGTCTACCTTATTCATCCAAATGCATTTTTATCAAATGGGTTAATGACTTTGTTTATGTAAGAATTTTACAATGTGCCACCAGCAGAACTTTAATCACACAGAAAATAAGAGATTCATTCAACTTACTCTGAAAGCATTTGTAATCTATTAAAATGGCATAATTTTTTCAGCTTGCTGTTGTTGTAGTCACCTTGAGATCTATCTCTAAGGAAGATAAGAAAAATTGCTCCAGTTACTTTGTACATTACAAGCTTTTTTATACTTCTGTACATTCAGAAGAATGGCAAAAATGCAGGATACGATATGTCAGGCTTCTTCACAATTCTGATAGCTTTTTAAAGTGATGTGGATGGTGACAATATTCTTTCGTGTACATGTTTGGCGTCTCTGAATTTGAGTTTGAGAGAACTTTCCTGTAAAATTATTGCATTGCCTAGGGAAGGCGATGGCCTAGTGGTATTATCGATAGACTATTAATCCAGCTAAATCCACCATGGCAAATTGTTGATTGTTGGAAAAACCCATCTGGTTCACTAATGCCCTTCAGGAAAGAAAATCTGCCATCCTCACCTGGTCTGGCATTCATGTGACTCCAGATCCACAGCAATGCGGGTGACTCTCAATAGCCCTCTGAAATGGCCTAGCAAGCTACACAGTTGTACCGATCACTACAAAGTCTCAAAGAAATGAAACCAGACGGATCACCTGGCATTGACCTAAGCACTGGAAATGACAATTGCAGAAACAGCCCTGTCAATCCTGCAAAGTCCACCTTACTAACGTCTGGGAGCTAGTGCCAAAATTGGGAGAGCTGACTCCCAAGCAGCAGCCTGACATAATCATACTCACGGAATCATACCTTACAGACAACATCCCAGACACCCCTATCACCATCCCTGGATATGTCCTGTCCCACTAGGTGGACAGACATGGCACAGGTGGTGGCACAGTGGTATACAGTCGAGAGGGTGTTGCTCTCAGAGCCCTCAACATTGACTCTGGACCCCAAGAAGTCTTGTGACTTCAGGTTAATCATGGGCAAGGAAACCTCCTGCTGATAACCATGTACCATCCTCCCTCAGCTTATGAATTGCTACTCCTCCATGTTGAACGATACTCCCTCAGCTTATGAATTGCTACTCCTCCATGTTGAACAATACTTAGAGGAAGCACTGAGGACAGCAAGGGCACAAAATGTACTCTGGGTGGGGAATTTCAATGTCCACCACCAAGAGTGGCTCAGCAGCAGTACTACAGATCAAGGTGGTTGGGTCTGAAAAGGACATAGCTGCTAGATTGGGTCTGTGCCAGGTAGTGAGGGAACCAACAAGAGGGAAAAACATACTTGATCTCATCCTTACCAATGTGCCAGCCACAGATGCATCTGGCCAAAACAGTATCAGTAAGAACGACCACTGCACAGTCCTTGTGGAGCAAATTCCCGCCTTCACATTGAGAATAACCTCCATCACGTGTGGCACTATCACCGTGCTAAACGGGACAGACTTCGAACAGATCTAGCAGGTCGAGACTGGGCAGCCATGTGGCACTGTGGGCCACCAACAGCAGCAGAATTGCACTCCAGCACAATCTGTAACCTCATGGCCCGGCATATCGCCCACTCAACCATGACCATCAAGCCAGAGGATCAACCCTGGTTCAATAGAGAGTGTGGGAGGGCATGCCAGGAGCAGCACCAGGCATAACTGAAGATGAGGTGTCAACCTGGTTAAGTCACCAAACAGGATTACTTGCACACCAAACAGCATAAGCAGCAAGTGACAGAGCTAAGCAATCCCACAACCAACTGATCAGATCTAAGCTCTGCAGTCCTACCACATCCAGTTGTGAATGGTCATGCACGATTAAACAACTCACTGGAGGAGGAGGCTCCACAAATATCCCCATCCTCAATGATGGAAGAGCCCAGCACATTAGTGCAAAAGGCTGAAGCATTCACAGCAATCTTCAGCCAGAAGTGCCAAGTGGATGATCCATCTCAGCTTCCTTCAGTAGCCCCCAGCATTACAGATAGTAGACTTCAGCCAATTTGGTTCACTCTACGTGTGTGAATCAGATGCTTTGGTTTTTGAACTCTCCTTCCACTCTTTGTGCTTAGGCTCCACCTGAGCCTGCCAGAAACACTCAGAATGGTTATCTCCTTCCTGGATGCATCTCTGCTAGTTTGGACAGTCTTGGGGTAGAGATTCCCATGAGTCAGTGGGGACATTGCATTTTTTATGGATGCTTTGAGGATGAAGTTAATCATTCCCTTGCCCTCCATATAACTGCTTGCTGCGATGAAGCTTGGAGTAGAGAGCTGATTGTGGAAGCCTTGTGACAGACATATGGACAATGTGGCCTGCCAATCACAAGTAACTGACCATAAACAGTGCTTCAGTATTGCAGATGTTGGCTTAAGAGAGACATTGACAGTAAGGGAACCATTCTGCCAGCAAATTTCTAGGATTTTTCAGAGGTTGGTGATATTTCTTGAGGAATTTGAGGTGTCTTTTATACACTGTCTGATGCGCATAAGAGGCCTGGTAACACTGCTGCCCAGCTATTGGACGAGTACCATTACCCACAGGGACTGAGAGGCAATCTCATAACAGTTGCTTTGAAGGTCAAAGCAGCCTTAGGTTCTTTGCAAGTGATGTGATCCAGGACATCAATGGAGACCTCTGTGGAGTTTTCCAGTCAGCCAATCACAAGAATACACAGGAGGTGACTAATGGTCTATTCTGAAAAGCACAAAACATTGTGAGGCTTCCTTTGGATGCAGGCAATCAGGTAGCCAGAGCAGAGGAGTTATTTTGTAACAGCAGATTTCCCAAAGGCAGAAGGTGCAATAGATTGCTGTCTTAGTGCCATCAGAATGCCCTGGCAGTCACCAGCTATCTGTGTAAAAAAGAAAGGATCCAAATCCTTTAATGTGCAACTTATATGTGATCACAGCTGGTTTTGCCTTGCTATAGAGATCATGGCCAGGGGAAAGGTCTTTCCTTCCTACGCACTTGGCAGAGCCGGCTGCATTTTTCCATTACTTGCACAGATTGTCTCTGCGGCATCTGCATTGTTATCAGCCCAGGTCCAGTATCCTCACTCTGACCTCACAAGAACTCAAATTTGATTTCAGTATTTAGTCCTTGATAGACTTTATTTCTATTGGTAGACCACTTCCACCTTAGCTCTGATTGTTCTTTAGGGAATAGCCTCTGGAAATTGAATAGTTATATCCATTATGGTAAGGATGTAGTCATTTTCAGTTTTGGCTTTAGGTAATGGTCCTACACAATCCACTAGTACATGAGTCAATGTTCCTCATAAACTGGTCTGTGAATTGGGGTACCAGTTTAACCACATGTTGAGGCTTACCTACAACTCGACAAGTTTGGCTCATTTTACGAAACTGCACAACATCTTTATGCAATTTTGGCCAGATAAAATACCTGTTTATGGATACCTGAGACTTTTAGATCCCCACATGTCCTGCCATGGAAATTTCATGTGCTACTCGCAATATCTCCCGATGATAGCTGGGTGGTACTACCATCAGATGTACAACCATCCATTTTTCATCTGTGGCTCTGTGAGGAGGTCTCCACTTCCTCATCAGCACTCTGCTCTTCAGGAAAGCTTCAGTTACCCTTTCATTTGTTCGTGGTGATTCATCAACATTTATTGATGGTAACTGAAAGAACTGTGGATGCTGTAAATCAGGAACAAAAACATAAGTTGCTGGAAAAGCTCAGCTGATCTAGCAGCATTTGTGAAGAAAATATCAGAGTTAACATTTCGGGTCTGGTGACCCTTCCTCTGAGGAAGGTTCTGAAGAAGGGTCACCAGACCCGAAATGTTAAGTCTGATTTTTTTCTTCACAGATGCTGCCAGGCCTGCTGAGCTTTTCCAGCAAATTTATTGATGGACTTTTGTGAAACATATTTATGGTTACTACATATGAGGGAAAAATGTCAGGAACCTGTTCCTACAACTGTTCCACTTCTTGAACCTCCTTTGGGCATTTTGTAATTATGGATGAAGTGTCCAGCCAAATCATTACCCAGAACTAAGTCTACTCCCTCATAGGAATTTCTTTACTATTCGGACAATTACTTCTCCTGATGACAAATCTTATTCCAGTTGTAATTTATACAATGGAACTGGAATATATTCTGTTGTGGTTGGTTGGCTCGCCGAGCTGGATCGTTGTTCTGCAGATGTTTCATTACCCTGCTGGGTAACATCATCAGTGCAGCCTCTGATGAAGCGCTGTTGTGTTTGCCCACCTGTTGTTTAAACTCTGGTGTCTGCTGAGCTGGATTACCTCACCTCCGGTTTTCCTTTGCAATGGAGTCTATATGGGGTCTAGCTCTATGAACTCCATCCACGTGGATAAGGAAAACCACCAATTCAATTGGGACAACACCAGGATCCTGGGACAGGTGAAGCAGAGACAAGCACGGGAATTCCTAGAGGCCTGGTTCTCCACTAAGAAAACCATCAATAAACGCATCGAGCTAGACCCCATACACACTCCATTGTGAAGGAAAACCGGAAGTGAGGTAATCCAGCTCAGCAGACACCAGCATTTAAATAACAGGTGGGAAAACACAAAAGGGCTTCATCAGAGGCTGCACTGATGATGTTACCCAGCAGGGGTAATGAAACGTCTGCGGAACAACGAACCAGCTCGGCGAGCCAACCAACCAGAACATCCCCAACTCGAGCTACAAATCTACTCTAAAACCTTGGAATATATTCTCTACCAATCCCATTTATTAATACCTAAGGGGCCATCGAACTGTCTGGAGGGAAAACAAATTCTTTCTTCAGTAAAGGTGATTGTGTTACCCCTGTACGTTTTTTAATATGGTTAAGAGTTTAGCTCCCTTACCAGAAGAAAAAAAGGAGTCACCTTCCCTTTCACCAAAACTCCTGTCAACCTCTCATCTACCTTATACATTTCTTTATTAAGGACAGAATTCACCTCTGGCCTTTTCGTTATAGTTAGAGCTACAACATGGTCTGTGGTATTATCATTTTGAGTTCCCTTCTTTGACTCATTTTTACTAACTCACGTGGGATTCCCATGCAACTTCCAACATTCCAAACACACACTGTCCAACTTATTACAATAGAAACATTTAAACTTCCAAACCTCACCTCCACCCTCTGCAATTTACTTCTTAATCTGAGGAGTTCTTGTGACATTCTCTACTGTCCATTCTCTACCCTGGATACCTGTCTTCCTTTCAGTCTTATACTTTTTATTTTCCTCAAATTTCTGCAGTTGATGGAAAAATGGTTTATGAATCAATTCACGACAGTCAGCCATTATAGCTGCCTGTCTTGTTGTTGCTATCCTTTGGTCTTCTACCCAAGTTCTGTTTGCAGAAGGTAAGGAAGTTTTAAAGTCTTCTCAAAGAATAGTTTCTCTGACAGCACCCGAAGTAATCTCAGTCTTTGAAGCTCTTATCCACTTATCAAAATTATTTCGTTTAACACTCTCAAATTCATTACATGTTTGTCCAGGTTGTTCCCATAAGTTCAAAAACCTCTGTCTTTGTGTTTCCGTGACCAACTAACATGTATTTAGAATAGCCCTTTCCTTGTCATCATAATACCTGGAGTATGCTTCCAACAGGGATGCATAAATCTCTGGTGCTTTACCACTTCACTTACTTTGCATGGGCGAGGTCTAATCTGCTTTTGACCACCTCATTTGGGTTGCTATTGTAGTGAATGTAACGAGTTTGGCCAGGTGGATTTTATAGAATATGAGTTCTAGTCAAATCAGGGAGTCCTGGCTGATAGTTAAGAACCGGAGGGTCAGACATCCTAATCACTCTGAGAGTTGGCTCTGAGGGAGCTGGGTCTGTGCCAAGGACCTCTCCACATATAAATAAAGGGTGACATGGTGATGGGATACTGGCCTCTGTGGAGCTATTTCAATGGCGACGAGAGTGAGAAAAATGATGTTACATGCAAAAGTGCCTACTAGCTGAAGCCCAACTGAACCTCAAACAGGCACTAAAACTGACTTTGGAAAATGCAGCAAGTGCAGCATATGAGTTGCAGGTTATTCTGATGCAAGTGGACACCCTTGTTAGTCCAACTGAGTTTGGGGAACATCACTTAAGTGAGGGCAATTGCATAGTCTCACTCAGCACATATCCTGAACAGAGGGACTCTAGTAGGTCAGCACACAGCAAAACCCCAAACGAAGTCAAGTCTCAGCCAAATGGTTGAAATTTTCTTCAGGATCCAGGCTGACACGCCATTGTAGTTACAGGCAGTATGCGGACTCAAGACAGCAAGAGTCTCACTCGACCAAAATTAAATAAGAGAACTCATAGGCTGGCATCCAGGAGAGTGAACAACCTGGAAAGCATACCTACCTGTTTCGAACAGGTGAATTGCTCAGCAACATCCAAATCAGAATCAATCAAAATAAACACAAACAAAAACTGAAATTGCTGGAAAGACTCAGCAGATCTGGCAGCATCTGTGGAGACAAATCAGTATTAACGTTTCGGGTTCACTGACCCTTCCAAAGAACTGAACAAAATAAACGTCGGGTTAAATGGTCACCCACTTCTAATTGAGGTCGATATCAGCCCGGTTGTTTCAACGATTGCAAAATGAGTCTTTAACAAAATTCACTCTGGAACCCAAACCTTACGTTTGCGTAAGACCTCGGCTAGACTGAGAACCTGTACCGGGCAACCTTCACGGATTAAGGGTACAACTTCAGTTCTGGTCTCTTATGAGAAGCAGCTGGTTAAGTCACCACTGATTGTAGTAAAATGCTTGGGCGCAAGCTTTATAGGACAAAACTGGTTGAGAAAGATTCACCTAGATTGTCTCAACATTTTTTGATTAGCTGCCTGAGTGAAGCTCTGGAAGTTTTTCAGGAAGGTCCAGGCACTATCAAAGCAGCGAAGGCCACCTTGCATGTTGACCAGGAAGCAAATCCATGATTCTGCAAGGGCCACCCAATGCCATTTGCCTTACAAGCAAAAGTAAAGGTAGAAATCAGGAGGCTGGAAAGTGAAACAGTCATCAAACCAGTACAGTTTGCGAAATGGGCAGCACCAGTTTAGAGTTTGTGAAGCCCGATGGGTTGGTTCACCTTGACGGGGATTTTAAACAAACAGTAAACCGCTTCTTGCAGCTGGATAAATAGCCAATCCTTCACATAGAGGAATTATATGCAAAGCTGACAGCTGGCTGTCCTTCATGAAGCTGGACATGATCCATGCATACTTGAAATTGTGGTTAGATGAAGATTCCCAGTATGCTACAATTAATACCCATCAGGGTTTGTGCCAATATACAAGACTGCCATCTGGGGTTTCATCAGACTGTGCTGTTTTTCACCGTATGATGGAGCACATTTTACAAGGTCTACCCCAGGCCACCATTTATCTAGATGACATGCTAATAACAGGGAAGACCAAAAAGGAGCACTTAGAGAACTATGACATAGTCTTTAAATGTTTCTTCAAGGAAAGCGTATGTCTTAGAAGGGAAAAATGTGTTCCAGGTGCCCCAAATAACCTACTTAGGCTGGAGTTGACAAGATAGGATTACGCCTGTTGGAAGATAAAGTGAAGGTGATCAAAGGTACCTTGGCTCTAATATCTGTATGGGAGCTTAGGTCTTTCCTTGGATTGGTGAATGATTAACCTGGCCCCCATTCTGGCACCTTTACATCTGCTATTGAATAAAGGGTCAGCCTTGGAAATGGACTCATAACTGAGACATAGCCTTTAGGGAAGTGAAGAAGCAGCTGTCATTGTCAAAGGTCCTGGCACACTATGATCCCAAGCGAGATCTAGTGCTGACATGCAATGCCTCCCCGTACAGTATTGGGCTGGTGTTGGCTTTCAGATGGCCCAATGGAGAGGAATGTCCAATAGCAAATCTTTCCCCCACCTTAGCTAATGCAGAGTGCAAATAAGCCCAGATGTAGAAGAAAGGTTTGGTGGTCATTGTTGGTATGAGTAAGTTCCATCAATACCTCTATGAATGTAAATTTCTGATTGTAACAGATCACAAACCCCTGCAAGGGCGACTCAAAGAGAACAAGGCTGTGCTGCCTATAGCTTCAGGTTGAATTCAGCGGTGGGCTCTCATTCTAAGTGCATACAATTACAAGTTGGAAGAGCGTGCAGGAAGCCAAACAGCCTTAAGTCACCTCCCACTGGCAAATCCACCACCAGTGGTGATGCCACTGGAAGAGTCTGTTCTGGTTTTAAACTTTCTGAATACCCTTCCAGTCACTGCTGACAGTATCAGTCTGTGGATGCATAAAGATCTGGACCTGGTAAAACTAAAGCAGCTGGTGATGATGGGGGATACAAAAGGGTCATCACAACCAGAACTGAAACCTTTCTGGACATGGTGAGATAAGATCACTACAGAGGATGATATTTTATTATGGAAGCAGGAGTGATTGTCCCAAGCAAAGAGCGCCGTCAGATACTGGCTGAATTCCACGGCAGTCACCCAGGGTGTCCAAAGTAAAGATGTTGGCAAGAGGTTATCTCTGGTGGCCAGGATTGGATGCAGGCATAGCCGTGTTGGCGGTGCCCAGAGTGGCAACAAGGACAAAAATTACTGCTAGCAGCTCCCCCACTTGCATGGGAATGACCAGGTAAACTCTGGACTCTGTTTTATGTCAATTGCGGTGATGCCAGTTTACATATATAACAAATGAGATTGATATTCCAGATTTACATGACAGTCCAGAAATTGCTTTGTCTTCATTTGCCATTCTTGGCATAGTGTCAAGGTCAACAACACTGAATGATGATGATCCTTTTGTCATCTTTTCATTAAGAATGACTTGCACCAATTGTAGATGTAGTGCCACCAGTCATGATTTCAAATCTTCCAGTACTAGGAGCAGTTTCTGAAGGTGTGTTTATTAAAAATGTGCAATCCTGTAGAGCTTGCTTAAAGAAATGAATTCATATGCTACAGCCTTCCCAATAATTCACTCTTTTCCTTGTTGTAAGTTTGAGAATATGGGCCAGTAGCTCAAGCTAACACACTGAAATAGTGACACTTATCTTATTTTACGGTACAACTTGACCATTGTCAAATGATCTTCTCAACAGAAGATATTGCATGAGAGATAAGACTTTTAAATGTCCAGGTAAGAGGTAGCAACAACCTGTCAATGATCACCCACAGGTTTCATACTGATGTGGCAGCTAAGGGGGAGTCCTTTCAGTACTATAAGATTTGGGATAATGTTGCGAATTTTTTATTTATATTTCAGCAGCTGACAGCATATTTTGAGACCATCACACTGCTGAACCATTCAGAATGACCAGATCAGGGAGAACTGAGATCCCTACAGCAACCACATCTGTGAACAATGGACTTGTTGGGGGAAAGTGCAGTTGGATATATTTTGAAATAAATGGGAATACCTTTAGCTGAGTGTTTCAAACAATGATGTCAAGAAAATGCCAATTAATATTGGCAACTGAGATTGTAGTTGGGAGGAGATGTAAAGGTAAAATAAAATGTAAAGTTGCCATAATTCCTGTCTCATTAGAGAGGAAGAGAGAAGACTGGTGGCGGTTTAACCTGAGGGGCACCATACCTCAAGCAACGGGAAAGGTTGAGAAGAGTCCTTCATGGTAACCTCAGCCTGATGTGGGAATTGAACCTGTGCTCTTGGCGTCATTCTGCATTGCAAACGAACCAGCTAGCCAAGTGGGCTAACCAATACCCCCAGGTACCATACTCGTATGTGTTTAATAAATATACAGATGAGCATCTATAATACAAGATATGCTATAATTCAACTGTGGTCTTGGTAGTCACATGTTAGAGACTCTGCTAGAAAGTTGCAGCTTGTGCAGTTCAGAGCAGGGAGCTCTACTGCCTCATCACCACTTATATTTGTGGTTAATAAACATTGTTTAAAAGAAACCCAGGTCTGGTCTGAACCTAAATGAAGGACAGAAGAGTCCATATTAAAACAGAAATGATCTTACCTTGTTCCTTCCCCTGCTCCATAACTCCTAGAAATCAATAACAATACCATCAGACAGAAACAAATTATAAAATTTAAACTGGATGCATCTTCATTTCAATTTTCTTTGGAATCCTTTAAACAGAAAGAAGCTACTTGCACTTAATGCATTTTTCATAACCACAAAGCGTCTTGAAATCTTAATCACGGCTTTTATGTCCGGAAATGCAGCAGCCCAATTTATGCACCACAAGGTTTCAGCAACATCAATGAGATAATTGTATTCTACATCATACTTTGTAGTTTACAGTAAGTCCTAAATGTATACTCTAATTAAATCTCATTGAAAACCATCAGGTTTGATACTGTTGAGCAGTTAATAATAACCAAACAAAAATGTTTAAAAAAAAGGTTAAAATGCAAAATAGCAAAGTATAAGGATGGAGACAAACAGTTGGGAGAAAACAATTAAACAATGAATTATACTGATGGAACGTATGCCAGCAGAGATTAAAAATGCCAAGGAAATGACTGATTAGTGAGATTGGTAGTTTAACTAAAAGAAAACTAAAAGAACTGAGGATGCTGTAAATCAGGAACAAAAACAAAGTTGCTGGAAAAGCTCAGCACGTCTGGCAGCATCTGTGAAGGGAAAAACAGAGTCAACGCTTCGGGTTCAGTGACGTTTCCTCGGATATTTTAACCTTTGTTTTCATTTCTGATGGCAGCGGGACAATTGTAAATTACACGTGGGATCTGTCCTTTCAAAGTTAATGTTTTTTGAGGCAGGCCTAACCGAAAATGGAAACTGAAACAGAAACTAGAAAGGGAAACCATGAATGAAAATGGGGAAAGTGACGCTCTACGTTTCTGGAGGAAAAAAAACTGAAACTGAGACTTGGAAACCAAAACTTCTGAGTAAACTAAAGCTGGCTGAGGCTATAAAAAGGGATGCAAAGCTACCCACGTTCAGTAGTTGCAGTTAGTTGATGAGTCCAGTAATGCAGTTACAGTTGAGCTGAAGAAGAGTGAAGATTCCAAAATTGAAAAGTGTACAAAATAGTTGGTACACCTGTTTCAGTTGCTTGAAAACAACAATGGATCTAGGCTACCTGGATCTAGTTGAGATTCTGCAGAGGGATGTCAAAGTTGAGCAGGCTACATTTGAGAAGAGCTGAAATACTTCATAAGGTTTGAAGGACTTTGTGGCTGAGATTGATGACAAATTTATATAGTGTAGACTGACAAGCAAATTTATAAAGATCTGTCTCATGAGTATCTGCTATTTAATGTGTAATTATCATTCACAGTTGACTGCAATTTGTCTGTTAATTCTTGTTTAACTTAATTTGATTCTGAATGTCATGTAGCTTCCATTCAAGATTGTTTTAATGATTGCTCTATTTGATTTTTGTATATTAAAAATATTTTGCTTTAAAAAGCATAATCTTGTGACTTCATTCCTTCAGTAAGTCCTGAATCCTTATGGGATCTATCCCAGGATACTGAGGAAGGCAAGAGAACAAATTGTTGGAGCATTGATAGACATCTTTGTATCTTTTTTGGCCACAGCTGAGGTCCCAGAGGACTGGAGGATAGCCAATGTTGTCTCTTTGTTTAAGAAGGGTAGCAGGGATAACCCTGGAAATTACAGGCCTGTGAGTCTCATGTTGTTGGTGGGGAAATGATTGGAAAAGATTCTCAGGGACAAGATCTATACGCATTTAGAAGCAAATGGACTTATTAGCGATAGACAGCATGGTTTTGTGCGGGGGTGGTTGTGCCTCGCTAACTTGATCGAGTCTTTTGAGGAGGTGACGAAGATGATTGAGGGATGTTGTCTACATGGACTTCAGCAAAGCCTTTGACAAAGTCCTTCATGGCAGACTGGTAGAAAAGGTGAAGTCACGTGGTATCAAGGGTGAGCTGGCAAGATGGATACAGAACTTGCTTAGTCATAGGAGACAGAGGGTAATTAATGGTGGAAGGATGTTTTTTGGAATGGAGGGCTGTGACTAGTCGTGTTCCACAGGAATCAGTGTTGGGGCCTCTGCTGTTCATGATGTACATATATGATTTGGAGGAAAACACAGCTGGTCTAATTAGTAAGTTTGTAGACAAAACAAAGATTGGTGGAGTTGCGGATAGTGAGGAGGATTATCAGAGGATACAGCAGGATATAGATCAGTTGGAGACATGGGCAGAAAAATGGCAGATGGCGTTTACTCCAGGTAAATGTGAGGTGGTGCATTTTGGAAGGTCAAGTACAGGTGGAAATTATATAGTGAATGGCAGAACCCTTAGGAGTAGTGATGTGCAGAGGGATCTGGATATGCAGGTCCACAGATCACTGAAGGTGGCAGTGCAGGTAGATAAGATAGTTAAAAAGGTTTATGGCATGTTTGCCTTCATTGGAAGAGGCACTGAGTGTAAGGATAGACACATTATGCTGCAACCTTATAGGACTTTAGTTAGGCCACACTTAGAAAATTGCGTACAGTTCTGGTCACCATACTACCAGAAGGATGTGGATGCTTTCGAAAGGGGACAGAAAAGGTTTACCGGGATGTTGCCTTGAATGGGCGATTTTATCTATGAAGAAAGGTTGGCTAGTCTAGGTTTGTTTTCACTGGAACACAGGAGGTTGAGGGGCAACCTGATAGAGGTTTATTAGCTTGTGAATGGCATGGATAGAGTGGAAAGTATGAGGCTTTTTCCCAAGGTGGAAGGATCAATTACTAGGGGACACAGGTTTAAGGTGCGAGGGGGAAAGTTTATAAGAGGTATGCGAGGCAAGTTTTTCACGCAAAAGGTGGTGAGTTTTTTTTCTTTATTCATTCATGCGATGAGGACATTGCTGGCCAGGCAGCATTTATTGCCCATCCCTTACTGCCCAGAGGGCGGTTATGAGTCAACCACATTGCCCTGGGTCTCGAGTCACATGTAGGTCAGACCGGGTAAGGATGGCAGTTTCCTTCCCTAAAGGACATTAGTGAACCAGATGGGTTTTTCCATTAATTGACAATGGATTCATGGTCATCATTAGACTCTGAATTCCAGATATTTATTGAATTCAAATTCTATCATCTGCCATTGCAGAATTCGATCCCAGGTGCCTAGAACACTATCTAGGTTTCTAGATTAACAGTCCAGCCATAATACCACCAGGCCATTGCCTCCCTTCAGCCTGATTCTCTGACTGGGAATCAAACCTGGGCAATGGTGGTGAAGGCGCCAAACCCTAACCACTGGATCAGCAGGGATGGGAGTGGCTGGAACGCATTGCCAGAGGAGGTGGCAGAAGCACACACAAAAGCAGCATTCAAGAAACACTTGTACGAATACATGAATAGGAAGGGAATAGAGGGATATGGATCCTGTAAGGGAAGACAGTTTTAGCATGGAAGGGCAAAATGTGGCAGCGCAGGCTTGGAGGGTCAAAGGGCCTGTTCCTGTGTTGTATTGTTCTTTTTTCTTCTTTGTTCATGTTTGATATTTGAATTTAAAAAAAAAATGTTTGTGGCTTCTACCAAGATCCTAATACAGTTTAGACGTCTAAAACAAAAATTAATAATTTACAAGTAACTAATTAGATAGTACGGTTAAAAAACTGAAGAAGTAGGGGCTGATTCAATTTATTCTAGACTCCTAAAGTAAAAAGCAAGCAAATCCTTGCATTTGGAATTTATTGATATTTTCAATAGCTCTTTATAATTTGGGATGGTTTGAGAGTGAGGAGATTGAGACAGTTTGTCTTTACAGTGCAGCCCTCCACAAGTGATTCATGTGCTCTTCATTTAAGGGATGAGATGTTGGGACCAGGTGGGGGAGGTACCTACATATGGTCATTGAAAATATGGTTACATTGTCCAACTCTGCTCTTGTCTCAGCTAAGTTGCCATTGAAACCACTATTTATGTCTGTTATATTTAAACTTCATTATCTTTAAAGACTAGGAGAAGCTTGCTACCCTACACAAGGATGCCAAATTTCAAATGATCACAATATATGTATTACAGGTGTAAATGGTATGACCTGTATTATACTACCAAGAAACCTGAGACAGAGGTATAATAGGACCAAATTTGAGATAAACTGTCAGGTGCGATATTACAATTGGCAGCACTTGCTGAATAGGCTTGAGTACACTAACAGCCAACTTAAGAAAATCAGTTGAGCTTGTTATGTAGTTCATTTACATCTGACTGACATACATTTATGTACTGGGATCTATTCTCTATGAACAGGAGACGTATGTTCAAGCCTTACACCTTCATTGAATTCCCAGTGAATTTGGGGTAATATTGTTCTCTCCATGGCAATGAGTCAGACAATTTTGCTAACCATAACGCCACAAGATATAGGAGCAGAATTAGGCCATTCAGCCCACTAAGTCTATTCCATCATTCGATCATGGCTGATATGTTTCTTATTCACAATCCCCTGGCTTCATCCTGCAACTCTTGATCCCCTTACTAATCAAGAACCTGTCTGTCTCGGTCTTAAAAATAATCTCTTTGGCTTGTCTTCACAGCTTTCTGCAGCAATGAGTTTCACAGATTCTAAATGGTGGTCCCCTCACTCTGAGGCTGCGACCTCGGGTCCTAGTCTCTCCTACTAAATGGAAACATATTCTCTACATCCACTCTGTCCAGTCCTCTCAGGTCCGCCGTCATCCTTCTCAGCTCCATCGAGTACATACCCAGAGTCTTCAACCACTCCTCATATAATAAGTCCTTCATCCCTGGGATCATTTTGTAAACCTCATCTGGAACCCCTCCAATGCCAGCACATCCTTCCTTAGATATGGGGCCCAAAAGCTGCTCACAATATTCCAAATGCGATCTGACCAGAGCCTTATATAGCCTCAGCAGTATATCCCTGCTCTTGTATTCTCACCCCCTTGAAATGAAAGCTAACATTGCATTTACCTTCCTGTCAATTAAACCTAAGAAAATCCTGAACTTCTTAGTCCCTTTATGCTTCAGATTTCTGAAACCTTTCCCCATTTAGAAAATAGCTTCTACCTCTATTCTTCCTATCAAAGAGTATAACCTCACACTTTTCCACACTGTATTCAATCTGCTAATTCTTTGCCCACTCTCCTATCCTATCCAAGTCCTTCTGCATTCTATTAATTTCCTCAACAATACCTGTCCTTTCACCTATCTTTGTGTCATCTGTAAAGTTACCAAAATTGCCCTCAGTTCACTCATCCAGATTGTTAATGTATAACATTAATAGTTGTGGTCCTAACATTGACCCCTGCAGAACTCCATCAATCACTGGTTACCATCCTGAAAAAGACCCTTTATTTCCACCCTCTGCCTGCTGCCAGTCAGTCAATTAATAAACTTTTCTGCTGTAGTATAAAGCATTGTCATCATTTTGAATTTGGTATTCTTGCATTTGTCTAAAGAGTACAATACAAAAAGCTTCAACAACACGTCTCTCCTTTCAGCAATAATCAAGTTTAGTGCTCCCAAGTAGATGAATGTTAATGGTGGCTCTGGTTATTTTGGTAATTTTAACAGCCACCAACAATCAAATGCATAAATGGAGATAAACTGTATGCTCACTTACAGACTTTGAATAATTTTGCAGAAGTTTCTTTCGTAGCGAAGTTTTAGAAGGTTATGATATTTGCATAGTAGTAGGTAAGAATGCTTAAGACTGTGCTCCTGTCACCGACATATGTATAAACAATTCACATGGCGTGACTGACTACTGATTAATCACAGGAGGAAGAGCAACAGGAAATAAAGAGTAACAAGTAAGAAAATAATCAAGTAATAAGCAAGGGAAAATATCTTACTCAAAATATCCTCTTTGTAACAGATCCTAGAAGTTAAGTGCAACATTGTCAGATAAGAATTATGTGTAAAACAATTCAGCCCATGCAATTCATATCAGTGTTTACACTTCATGAGCAGTGTTGCTAATCCCAATAGCACACACTATCCTAAGTAATTTAATTCTCCTTTTCCTTCAACCGCTTAGATGCCAAATTCTTAAATGATGACAGTGACCTGAATTTGTTAGCAAATAATGGTGAGTTCATGCAGATGCTCTTAATACCTTGCAGAAATAGTTGTATAGGCAAGAGATACTCCTTGAGTTGCAAATTGTCAACTTGCTGGATTATTTGACCATTTTGCTGTTGCCTTGCTACTACCACGATCTTTATTAATGACTTGGAATGAAGGGACCAAGTGAATTAGAATCATAGAGGTTTACAGCATGAAACAGGTGCTTCAGCCCAACTTATCCATGCCACCCAGTTTTCACAATTAATCTATACCCATTTGCCTGTATTTGGTCCATATTCCTTCATACCTATCCCATCCATGTGCCTGTCTAAATGTTTCTTAAATGACAAAATTGTACTTGCTTCCCTCATTACTTCTGGCAGCCCTTTCCAGACTCTCACCACTCTGTGTGTAAGATTTGCTCCTCTGTACCCTTTTGTTTCCCTCCCCTCTCCCCTTAAACCTATGCCCTCTAGTTTTAGACTCTCTTACTTTGGGGAAAAGCTGTTGGCTATCGAGCTTAACTATGCCTCTCATAATTTTATAGACCTTGATAAAATCACCCCTCAGTCTCCTACGCTCCAGGGAAAAATGTCCCAGCCTATCCAGCCTCTCCTTATAATTCAAACCTTCCAGTCCAGGTATCATCCTAGTAAATCTTTTCTGCACTCTTTCTAGTTTAACTATTTCATTTCTATAGTAGGGTGACATTGTAGCTAAATGAATTGATGACACATGGATAAGTAGGAAAGTAAATTGTGAGGAGGGTCACAGAGTCTTTAGAAGGATATAGACAGATTAAGTGAGAGGACAAAAATGGCAGATAGAGTACAATGTGAGAAAATACGAGATTGGAAGAATAGAAAAACAAGTTATAAGGAGGATACAAGAAGTTTGCAAAGGAGTACAGAATATATGGAAATATATCAGGTTGTCCACTTTGATGAGAAAAATAGAAACACAGAAAACTATTTAAATGAGAAAAACTGCAGAATGCGAGGATCTGGGTGTCCTTGCACACAAATCACAAGAAGATTTGTATTCAGATACAACAAGTAATTAGGAAGGCAAATGGAATGTTTGTTTACATTGCAAAGAGGATGGATTATAAAAGTCTACTACAAAAGTGCAAGGCATTTGTGAGAGCACATCTGGAGTACTGCTTACAGTTTTGGTTTTCTTATTTATGGAGGAATATATTTGCATAGGAGGCAGCTCAGAGGAGGTTCATTAGGTTGATTCTTGAGATGAAGGGGTTGCCTTATGTGGATTGCTTGAGCAAGCTGGGGCTATACTTTTGGAGTTTCAAATAATAAGTGATCTTAGTGAAACATATAAGATTCTGAGTCTTTGACAGATATATGACAACAGGTTGTTATTTTTCATGCAGAAATCTAGAACTAGGGGTCATAGTTTCAAAATAAGGAGTTTCCCATTAGCGATTGAGATGAGGGGATTTTTTTTCCTTGCTGAGAGTTGTTAAGTATTGGAATTAATTACCTCAGAGAGCAGTGAAAGGCTGTGACATTGAATATATCCAACTGGAGTTAGGTTTGTGTGTCAAGGAGAGAGTGGATAGAAAAGGGGAGCAGGCAGGAAAGTGGAATTCAGGCTGCAATCAGATGATGGTGCGGCAGGTTCCGGGGCCAATTAGTCAAATCCTCAACCTACTTCTTGTGTTTTCTTATATTTTCCTTCACCTTCTCATGGATGCCAAGGAACTACTGCATTTGTGCTTTAAAAGCAAATCAAATTCCATGCAGATAGTTAAAGTAGCTAAATCAATGCTGTAAGGAACCCAGACAATCGGGTAATATATTTCCAATCAACTTCTACCTTGGACTCAGTTAGTAACTGTTCTACACTTGCCATATTAACCAGACAACCAGGGTGCAAGTTAACCTGGGATAATGAGTACTTTACATCGATATTCAGCAAAGAGAGGGAGGTGAGGGATAATGAGGTTAGGGAAAGGTGTATGAATACTCTTGGGCTGGTAAACATAATGAAGGAGGAAGTGTTGTGTATCTTGAAATGTATTAAGGTAGACAAGTCTCCAGGGCCAGAAGGGATCTATCCCAGGATACTGTGGGAGGCAAGGGAGGAATCAGCAGTGGCCTTAACAGATATCTTTGTATCCTCTTTGGTCTCAAGCAAGGTTCCAGAGGACTGGAGAATGGCCAATTGTTTTCCTTTGTTTAAGAAGGGAAACAGAGATAATCCAGGTCATTACAGGCCAGTAAGCTTGATGCCAATAGGGAAGCTGTTGGAGAAGATACCGAGAGACAGGATTTATTCACATTTAGGAGCGAATGGACTTGTTAGTGATAGGCAGCATGGGTTTGTGTGGGGAACATCACGCCCCACCAACTTGATTAAGTTTTTTTGAGGTGACAAAAGTGATTGACGATGGAAGGACAGTGGATGTTGGCTATATGACTTTAGTAAGGTATTTAATACGGTACCTCATGGCAGGCTGGCACTGAAGATAGAGTCTCATGGGATCGAGGGTGAGCTGGTGAGATGGATAGAAAATTGGCTTGGTCATGGAAGGCAGACAGGATCAGTGGAAGGAGAGATAGTAGGAACTGCAGATGCTGGAGAATCCGAGACAACAAGGT